>NC_056737.1:466123245-466268245 GCF_019279795.1 Protopterus annectens | reverse complement strand
AGCTGACAGAGAGATTTACAATATTATTCCATAAGTTAGAATTTTTATTTTTTGAAAAGGAGTTGGCATAATGCTTAAGGTGTTTACCTCACAGACACAAAGTGCAAAGTTTGATTCTCACTTTTTAGGGAAACTTATTAAGCTTCAAATGGCTCACAAGGTTAGGCTAGCTTAGTACTTGCCTATAAACCCATGTGAGATATTATGCAATACGCCTTATAAAGAGACAGACATGCATCTCAGATCATCCTCATGCTCTGAAATAGGGTCCCCATCCATGTCCATTCTTAACCCTATTTAAGCATAATCTTGAGCAAAGGACAGGAAATCAGAAATTCACCACAGCTCTGCCTCCCACGTCTCTTATAGATAGAGAAACACTAACTATACCAAACAAACATAGCCCACACACACATAACATCTAGAAATTACCTAACATACCCCATTCTAATAAATGGCCATAATACATAGACATGTAATTGGTTTGGGTTCCACGGCTAGGTTTAGGCCTTGGTAGTCATTAGCCTATTATATACCTATAAGCCTATGAGCCTATAAGATAAAAAGTACAGGTACTCTAGAGACTGGAAAAGAATTGTCGCAGGATTTCAGTAAAAAGAAGTGAATGAAAATGAGTCAGTCTACATGTGTGGCTGCAGCTGAAAATATAGTAACAGGTCTACCTGGGTATACTCGGAAGATCAAATCCTCCAACAGAATACTGGAATTGAAAGACAAGTACAAATTGTAAAAAGTTAAAATATTTACAAGGTTGTGTAAAGTTTTCATTAAGACTAACAGACAGTATGCAGATAAGGAATATGACAAATAAGAAGACATAAGGAGACAATGTTATGGAAGATAATACATATGGAATGTGTCACTGGAAAGTGGGTCTATATTATGTCATCAAGGTTTTATTTCCATGAATACCTAATCATTGACCCCTTTGCATCCAACATCCATTCATCGAATGTTCACATCAGCAAATGGTTTTCACAGGGAAGTCCACCATAGAGATCATCACACACACTACATTATTGAAAACCCACAAAGGTGGGGGGCTGCACCCACCACAGCCCCCTACTTATATATAGCAACTCCAATATCACACTGCAGTGGGAGAAGGGCACATTTCTAATGATGGCCAACTAACTCCCTTCCCTATGATTCACTGATGTGAACATTCAATGAACAGATGTATAATGTAAAGGGATCAATGATCTGGTATTTACTGAAAGAAAACTTTGATGAAGTAATATAGACCCCTGGAAAGTTAGGACGTAACAGAAAGAGCAGACTGATAAACATACACGTGTGCACAACATAAAAAGTGAAATCTGTCCAAGTTTAGAAGTAATGGTAAAGGTAATGAACATGAGAGTGAGAATGTTTCCGGAATCTTGTGTTTCTAACATAAGTGATATTTAAAAAATAGGGTAAGATTACATTCAAAGCTACCTTTACTTTAATAGTTTTTAACCCCTTCATGATAAGAAGACCCTAGTAAAGGGGCAATTTGTCAGAGTTGCAAGGATGAACTCAAGAAAGACAGATTTATTAATGAGGCTGCTATATTAGAGAAATGTTTCAGGAGAGAAAGGCTATCCACTCTCTTTATTAGGTCCTATTAAATGAGAGATTATTCAGGGGTGGATAATTAAAAAGATTTCTTTTTTAGGGCATTCTTTGAGTGACATAGGTCTTCACACAGACCAGCCTACTCCTTTGAAGTTTGAGATAGCTTTTATTCTTCTTTATAGTGTGGGCATGGAAAAGGTTAGGAATTTAATTAAGAAAATAAAAAAAATAAATAACTATTTTAAGTGCTAATGACGAGCTTTATAAGCTCTTTGGTGATACACCCCATTTTGTTTATAAAATGTTATCTAATTTCAAAGTGATTTTAGAAAACACAGGAAAATAAGAGAATAATATTGATGGTTATTTTGCTAAAATACCTACAAAAACGGTGGTAGATGTGGACAATGTACATATGTTTTGGAGGATGTGGATATTCCATTAGAAGATATTAATAGACATAATTTGTTTTTGAGACATGGAAATTGCAATAGTAGTGCACTTATTTATATTGTAAGATGTAGTCTTGTCCTGCCTTCTACATTAAAAAAACAAGGATTATTGAAACAACATATCTATGCACATGTTTATCATATGCAGAAGCATAATATAAATGATGCTTTATAAAAACATTCCAACATTTGTCATCATTTTGAATTTTTCTTATTTGGGATTTTGTTAATCATTTCACCACGCAGTCCTGGGGGGCATGGGAAACTAAAATGAATATAGAGAATTATATTTGCATTTGAAATTAAATGCCACCATGCTCCCTGGTATTAATGACACTATCTCTATTGTTTCAGTTTTAAATAATAGAGAGGCAGCAAAATTATGATTTTAAACAACTTAGTGTTTATTTGGAAGTTACTGTCTTTAAATATGCATTGTTTTTATTACATGGTTATTGCACGTATAAGGTGATTATTATGTTATTGATTTTATGTTTTTGAACATTACTAGCATGATTACTACATATATAATTATTTGATATTAATATTTTTAAAGCAATGAAACTTCTTAACCTATTTTAGTAATTAGTCCCATGACATTCTTGTCAAGCATTTAATTTCTTATCTACTTCATTATTTATTTTTTGTATAGGATCATAGGAGGTTACTAGGCTATTGGCCCTGAGACACTTATAAGTCTAGCCAAGAGTTTAGACCATGCTTAAACAAGTCACTACCTGATGCCCCTGCCCAGCAGAGACATGAGTGGAATCTCAGGGGTATAGTTTCTGTTTCCCATCCAGTTATCCAGGTTGCACGTATAAAGGATCAAAGAGGTACTCTGCCTGATGTGAAGAGGGAGTCTATTTCACAGATGGGGGAGTCTCTGGATCACAAATATGTCCCACCAACAAGCCCTATTGATGTCACAGACCAGGTTTAGGCCACCCATGTTGGTTACTCGAGTGGAGCTTGATTTGTGCATACGCAGCAGTCCCATCAAGGTGGGGTCTGAGATCACCTTGTATGCCAGACAGAGGTCATGTCTGAGGAATCCGTATGAAACTGAGTAGAGGGATAAGACTTTTAGCCTATCTGTGTATGGTATATTTTTGAGACCCTGGATTCTCCTGATGAGGAACCTCTGTGGTCTCTCCAGCTGTTGCATGTACTTTGTGAGGTGCATGCTGAATGGGTCATTGTACTCAATAATGGGCCTTATAAGAGAAGAATACAGGGATGTTATGACCTCCTTGTCCCTGGATGAGATACCCTTACTTATGAGGGCCATGTAGAAAGCTTTTCATACAACGGAAGCAACATTGTGGTCAAAAGTCAGGTTGCTATCAACCACCTCGGTGTCCAAATCCCTCACAACTGATTGCATGCTTAGGATGTTGTTATTAATGTGATCATTTGTATGGATGTCACTCTCCCCAAAGGGGATGATGGTGCATTTTTTGGTATTCAGCTTGAGGCCATGTTTCTGGCAGCAGTCATTTGTTTGGGTGATACCCTCTTGAAGGATGTCCACAACACTAGGGGAATTGATGACAGCACCCAGTTTGCAGTCATCTGCAAACATGGTCAGCCAGAGCCCACTGGTTTTGGCCTGCACCTCATAAAAGTATATCCCAAATAACAGAGGCCCCAAGACCGAACGCTGGGGTATGCCATTCATTATGGGTCTACTGCTTGAGGTGGCTTCCCCAGTTTTGTTCAACAGATTGTGTCCTGATGAGTGCTATATCTTGAGTGCATAAGAAACACCAGCAATGGAATATAAATCTGATTGTTAAGTGAAGGAAAAAGTGACCCAGATTGGCCACTTCTCTGGTTGGTGAATTGTGCCAAAAAAACCTGATGAATGGTTAGAATGCCCTCGTTTTATCATTGGAGGATGACATATACAGGCGCTGTGAATAAATAAGGAACATCTAAATGTAATATGCATCTGATTGGTAAAATGAAAGAAAAAAGTGGCCCCAATTGGATATTATTCTGGTTGGAGAATGGCACTTGCAGACCCTGATGAATGGCTAAAATGTTCTCATTTCACCATTGGAGGATGGCGTTCATAGGAAGTAGATGATGGGCTACAAATTTTTCAGTTTGCAAAAATTATATAAAAAATGTATAGAGAGCTAAGTGATATGGGCGATCAAATAATGAATATGTTTATGCCTCATATTATAAGAGCATGAATTATTTGCTGTTGCCATTTTATCATAAACAAGTAGTTTCGTATGAGATTCTACGAAACATTTCTCTATGCTAAGAGAAAAAGAAGGGACATTTTGATAGTTTGTTTGGCCCAGAAGCACACAAAATATGACCTTCCATTGGACTTTAAAGAAAGGTCTCGACCAATGGTTGGATGGAAACAAGTTTAAATACAAGAGGAGTATACTGGACTTATATGATCTGATGAAGGCTAGTAAGCCAAAAGCGCTTATCAGAAGATTTATGTGCTCCACTTTGCTCGTTTTATTTAAGTTTTATTGAAGATTAAATTTTGTTTTGTTTTTAATTTTGTCTTGGTGTGCCATGGTGGAACTGAGGATTTCTTCAACTCAGTTAGGTATACCTGGTGGTTAGGGTTACTTAGACTCAAACCCTATATCGTAGGTACAAGTGGCAAGAGCCTGAGTTCTCTACCCATACCACCACTTCTGATTGATCGAGTTGTAGCTCTCAATTGTACACATTTTCAAAGAATGCCTGGAATGTTTGGCTCATATTTCTGGTCTGTTCTTCTTAAAATATAGATGGTGTAGTGTTGTTGCCTCATAGCAAGAGGTTCTCTGGTTTAATTCTTGGCTGAAGTGCCTTCTGCGTGGAGTCTGCATGTCCTCCCTGTGTTTGTGTGGGTTTCCTTTGGGTGCTCTAGTTTCCTCCCATGATGCAAAGATGTGTCTGAGCCTCTGCTGAAAATTGGCTTTGTTCTAAGTCAGACTTTCCTGGTAAACAAATGTTAAATAAAAATACATTTTTTGGTTTTCTGGCAGATCAGTGAGAACTGATTTCACTAAATAATGATAGCCATTTAAGTTTCATCCTTCCTATCTTTCAGGAAACACATGGTAACACAACTTTTTATTCTACCAACTTTCTAAGATTATACAAGCAACATTTAAAGTGTGTCTCTGGTTTTGGGTCTTTGTCCCCCCTCCCATACATTTAGGTTTTTTCCTGATTTTGTGTGTTCTACAGTTCTTCCGGCAAAAAGAAGTTTAGTGCTGCTTATGCAAAGTCTACTTGCATTGTTAGTGGAACAATGGGTAGTATACTTGCTTTTGCTGCAGAATGCTGTGGGTTCTACTCCCACAGTATGTAGATGGATTGCTGATACTGTACTGTGTTGTACTTTTAAAGGGGGTAGATGCTGCAGTCCTGAGAATGTCCTCCTTTGGCAGAGATACCTAGTAACTATGAACCTGTTATCAGTTTGACATCCATTCCCTATTGAAATATTACTAGCGCATTATTTTTTTAATGTAACATAGGCAGTTCATTCTTCAAGGGCAGCAGGCACTTTACTTGTAAATGAGTAAATGAAATAGAAAGTTGTTTGTTAGCAGTAACCTCTTCATTAGTTACAGATCTGTTTAATGCGGAATTATTTAGATGACTTTTACTTCTGCAGAGATTGTGCATATTTACTGATACTGGTGGCTTACAGAAGTTTGAGTAGACTTTTATGATGGAAATGTTCTGAATTGGGCAGTTTTGTCATTATTGGTTTATCCATTTTGTTTCATTGCTTACTGAACAAATGTTCAAAACAATAAATTTAAAATGTGCTCTAACAAGTGTTCTGTGTTATACAAGGAATATAATTTAATACAATCAGGAAGGTGTATCAAAAGAACATATGTATGTTTCATGTGCAAGGGGCCTATGATTTGAAAACAGCCTAGAGGTAATCTTTATCCACCACTGGCCAGATGCATATTATTTGAACGTGGGTTTCATTGCTGTTTCAGTGAATGTGAGTTTCAAGGGCAGAGAAATTTTAATGCTACGTCTGTTTTCATCGTGAGACTGTATTGTTTTGTTTAGCAGATGTCTATAAGTGTTTCGGCTATAAAATATAAAATAAAAGTTTTAAATGAAATCCAAATAATCATTGTAGAAGTAAAGCAGTATGCACATTGCAGTGTGTATGGTAAATGGGGTGAAATAGCCAAGTAATGGGATATTGGAATGGCTGCAGGGGGACTCTGGGGCCATATTTTGGTTGTTTGTTCTTCAGTTTGTGTTTAAAATTTGGTATCCCACAATTCCATTGGAGTGGGCAGGGTTACATAATTATGTATGCAAATGTTATGTTAATTAGCATACAGATTTGTACCTATTTTTCATGGGTCTTTGTCCAGATTTTTGATGTTTCCAGGTTGAGAGGTATGACCAGATAGCTAAACACTCATAATCCAGAAGTGGTTTCCTGTGTGGGCATAAAAAATGGCCGATACTCAAACCATAGAACAAAAAAATGTCCTGAGGGATTCCAAGAACACCAATAAATATCAAGAAGAACCCTGAGTAAGGTATAGCCCACAGAAGCAAAGACTTCACGACAAAGGTCCACTGCAAACGTCAAAGTTTATTTTCCACATCACAACATGCATGATTCAGCTGAGCACAATTTAAAATTAATTAATGCACTTTTGTCCTAAACAAACAACATGACTTCATTAGATTTAATGCCTCCTAGCCATTAGAACCTATATATAAGAAAAAAAATAATGAAAAAGAACACATAATCAGCATTTGACCAGTCAGCTGAAATAAAACAAACATTTAAAGAAAAATAGAAATACAAATGTACAATAGCAACAATATATGCAAGCTGAATTTAGGACCATGTATGCCTATAACTAATTCCTAAAAAATATATTATTTTAATGTAGCAAATATAAAATTTATATACCAGCATACACCAGTATTCTAAACTTTGCCAAAGCACTATATGAGCATTTATATAGATGCATGGAATCAGGAATACCAGACAGGACTAAATCATCCAACGCAAGGAAGAGTAAACCTTATGGTGGAAATTTGCAATAAATAAACTCTATAACAAAAGGAAAATTTGCTGTTTAGGACCAAGAAGAAGCAGGTGCCCAATTGGAAAAAATCTCTCCTTACCCTGAACAAGCAAATAAGAGCACTAGTGAAATCCTCCAAAGCAAACTTTGAGTCTGAATTTGCCATATCTACTATAGACAATCATAAAGCCTTCTTCACATTTGTCCACAATCTCAAAGAAAGCATCTAGATCTGTTTGGAACTGGTGGTCAAGGACACCACATATACAAATGCTGTAGATATAGCAAACTTGCTGGATGACAGATTCAGTGAAAACTTCACCCCTCTGTCTCCCCATCAGTAAATCAGGACATTCCCAGTACTTGCCCCTTCCCTTTATATCTAGGGAACAGGTATCACTGGTCTTTAACTTGCAGTACCATTAGGTGCCCTATTCAACCAAAGCCTGAGTACCAGCTTCATCCCAGGTGAGTGGAGGACAACTGCTGTCATCCCTTTGCACAAAGGTGGAGCGTCCACCAATCTTGGAAATTATAGGCCCCTCAGCCTAGCTAGCTTAATCTGCAATGCCATGGAATGGATTATTATGGACCACATTAACAAGGACATTGGCAACCTCCAAACACTCAGTCCCACACAGTTTGGCTTTATCAAGGGGAGGTCATGTCTTTTAAATTTGATCGGCTTCGTTGAAACAGTCACCAAAGCTTGGACAAGGAGAAGAAGGTGCACACCACTTACCTTGACCTGGCAAAAGCCTTTGACACTATTCCCCACTTGAGCATAATAGATAAACTCTCTCAACTAGGCATCAAGCCTTATGTTACCAGATGGGTAGCTAACTGGCTCACTGCTAAAACCAACTGTTGTTTTATGGAATGTGTGAAACTGAAACCAGTACCCAATGGACTTAGGTATTCTATGTTTCTGAATAGGATTGAATATGATTTTGAATTTTACAATGAGTTGGCTTCTTTATTCAATAAGCAAGGCTTGGAATTATTGCAAGTGATGATTAAACATAATGACCATGTTACTGCTAAGCTATTAGAGGAAGCTGATTATTTAAATACCTTTATTGAGCAAGATTTATTGTTCTTTATACATACCCTGGAATACAGTAGTATTTTTAGCAATATTGATAGGCAAGTGGAAATTATTAAAACCAGAAAGAGATATCAGAGATTATCAGGATAACAATGCTTATTGGCATTCTAGAAGTTATAAGGGAGGTGCTCAGGAGGTATATTGCATTAATGATAATTACAATAACAGCAATTCTATTTATGAACTGGGCCATAGTAATGGCACCTTTGAATTAGGAGATGAGGCATGTAGGCATTCTGATAAATATACATCAAGGTATACATCAAACCCTTTAGAATATCCCCCAGGAGTTCAGAGAGAGTGGCCCACAAGACCAATTTACAAAACGACAGTTCTTGGCACAAGGATCCAACCCATTCTGATTGGGTTACCTGAATGAGATCTCATCACAACCATTGGGGAAACAAGAGGAAGGAGAAGAAAAGGAAATAGAGGAGGATAGTGGTATTGGACCAGATAATATAATATCCGATTATGGAGGTATTTTATTAACTCTTAACAACTTTAAGATTTTAATTATAGTTCTGTACATATTAATGCAAATCACTTCCATCTTTTTAGAAAAGTTTTACTTTAATTTCAAGTAAAGGTATGAATATAGTAGAACTTCTAATGGAATTAAAAATCTCTACATGAAAATTGAACTTAGCCATTCAATTTGATGGGAAAGCTCCACCAGTTATAAATCAGTTTAAGAAGGAAAGTATATTTAACCCCTGATCTCACCCTTTTTAGCAGCTTTTAAAAAACTTGTGAGATAGATATTTGTAAGCATTTTTCAACTCACAGGTATGGAGGTATCAGGAATCTCAACCAGGGGAAAAAGTGTTGTTGGATACCCTTATGTCTAACAGAGAGATTTAGGTTATGAAACTTGATAAAAGAGGAGGAGTAGTTTTATATGATACTATTGATTACATAGGGCATATGTATATCTTGCATGGCAACTATATTTAAAGTGCAGTATCCGGTATCAAGGAATTAAATAAATATTGCACATAGCAAGATCGATTTATTTTTAGAAAATTGATGATTAAAAGCTATTATTACTAATTCTTTGTTTGATTTTTTTGTCTAATAATAGGCTTTTCATACCTTCAATATTTTCAATCCCAAAAGTTCACAATGATATCTGTAATCCTCCTTTAAGGCCTATACTATCTACCCAAATTTAAAAACATACCCCCTCAGGAAATATATTGATATGTTACTGAAACCTTAATTTCAACAGGATTCAGACATTGTAAAAGACTTGTTGGAATTTTTAAGTAGTATTACCCCTAATCTCAGGGATGGAGTTTTTGTTTTCCTTACCATAGATGTTGTGGACTTGTTTGCATGCATTGTTAAGGACCATGGGTTGGATCTCTTTAATGATGTTATAATTAAGTTTCCCTTTTTAGATAGTAGTAAGATTTCTTTTTAAATTAATTTGATGGATTTAGCACTTTCCAATAATTTTATTTTATTTTTTTCAAAGGCAAAACATATAAGCAAATGCAAGGTGTAGCTATGGGGGTGTCCTGTGCCCCGTGTTTTGCAAACTTAGTTATGTGGTCCTTGGTGCCACAATTTTATTTCAAAGTATTATTCTTTTTGTAAGTTTCATTTGGGGTTTTAGATGATATTTTCATCTTGTGGAGTGGTGCCATTGATGACATTTGTGAATTTATTGATTCATTAATAACATTACCAATTGTTTTAAATGTCCTTATTTGTATAATTCACAATCTATTAATTATTTGGATACTACCATCTTTATTGATAGCAAGAGCTTTGAATCTGTTATTTATAGAAAGCCTACCTTTTTAACCCATATTGTCACTTTAATAGTTTCCAGCCCATTCACTCTAAGAAGAACCTGGTAAAAGGTCAATTTGTCAGAGTTGCAACGATGACCACTAAGGCAAATTTATTAAGAAGGTTGATGCATTAGAGAAAATGTTTTGGGAGAGAAGTCATTCCCCCATCTTTATTATGCCCTATTAAATGAGAGATTATGCAGGGATGGGGAGTTAAATGTATTCCTTTATTAGGGCATTCTTTAAGTGACATAGGTCTTCACACAGACCAGTCTACTTCTCTGGAGTTTGAGACAGCTTTCATCCTTTCTTATCCTGTGTGGGTAGGGAAAAGGTTAGGACTTTAATTAAGAAAAACTGGATTATTTTTAGGATTAGTGATGAGGTTTATAAACTCTTAGGTTATTCATCCCATTTTGTTTATAAAACATCTAATTTCAAAGTGATTTTAGAAAAAAACAGGAGAATATGAGAATAAAACTGATGGTTATTTTGCTAAAACAGGTACCAAAAATGTGGTAGGTGTGGACAATGTAAATATATTTTGGAGTACTAGGATATTCAGTTAGAGGATATTAATGAATATAATTTGGTTTTGAGATATGGAAATTGCAATAGTAGTGGACTTATTTTTATATTAAGAGATGTAGTACCTGTCCCATATTCTACAGTGCAAAAACAGAGAGATTATTGAAAAACATACTGTATATATGAACATGTTTATGATATGGAGAAGCATAATATAAATAATTCTTTATATAAACATTCCAACATTTGTGATCATTTTAAATTTGTCTTATTTGGGATTTTGGAAATCATTCCATGCAGTACTAGATGAGAGTCATGGGAAACTAAAACAGAATATAGAGAATTACATTGGCAGTTAACATTAAATGCCACCATGTCCCCTGTTATTAATGACACTATCTCTATTGGGATTGTAACAAATGTAAAATAAAATAAAATAAATAAAAATAAATAAATATTGTTCCAGTATTCAAACTAAGGGCAGCAAAATTATGATTGTGAATAACTTAATGTTTATTTGGAAGTGAATGTCTTTAAATACACATTGTTTTTATTGCATGGCTGTTAGATCTATAGGGTGATTTTTTATTTTGTTTTATTTTATGTTTTTAATATTACTAGCAAGATTACTGCATATATAATTATTTACTATTAACTTTTTAATGAAATGAAACTTTTTAACCTATTTTAGTAATTAATCCTGTGACATTCTTGTTTAGCATTTCATTTTTTACCTTATTTATTTTTTTTATATATATTTTATATTTGCTATATTAAAATATTATATATTTTTAATTGGTTGTAGGCATACATGGTCTTAAATTAAACTTGCATATATTGTTGCTACTGTGCATTTGTATTTTTATTTTTATTTAAATGTTTATTATATTTCAGCTGATTAGGCAAATGCTGATCATGTTTTATTTTCATTATTTTTTTCTTATATATAGGCTCTAACAGGGTATTTAAGCTCTGATGAAGTCCTGCTCATTGTTTAGGATGAAAGTGCATTAATTAATTTTAAATTGTGTCCAACAGAATCATACATGTTGTGGTGTGGAAAATAAACTTTGTGGTTTTAAGTGGACATTTGTCTTGAAGTCTGTTATTCTGTAGGCTGTAGACTACTTGGGGTTCTCGTTAGTGGTTATTATTGTTCTCAGAATCCCTCAGATAATTTTTGTCCTTTGGATCAACATTGAAAAAAAATCTTGTGAAAAGAAATGTTCTAGTTTTGTGAGATTCTTGCTTCCCTTGCTTCCCGCCTTGATCTGTTTTGAAGAAAATCTAGGTTAAAGTTCATCACTGATGTCTGTGAAAACAGAAAACTTTCTTTTTCTTTCTTTTTTCCTTTTTGTTTCAAGTATATATGTGAGAAATCTACTCAAAATAACATCAATAACATTTTTTTCTTTTGTTAGACGTGCAGAAATGATAAAGCAAAAGCTATAGTAATGTTTTATATTGAGCTTTGCTGACATCGAATTTGCTTACATTTTGATGAATGTTAGTAGCTTCTTCTGTATGGCTAAAAACATAAATTCAAATTAAACAAGCAGGAATTCTTTTATATATAGTCAGGATTGCTTTTAATAGTAGAATTATACATAAGGAATATAATATCTACTATGTAAGATTAAATAAGTGCAGTATCAGTAAGTTGGGAACTATATACACATATTGTAAGCTCTAATAGAGAGCAGATGATTAAATAGCTCCTTGATGGGAGATTATAGAAATAAAAGATCTATAGAATAAGGTAGACTATTGGGGAAAATAAAACATAAAGAATATATTTAACTAACAAACTGCTCATAAGAAAGATATGTATTGCACATACCTGTATATGACAGAAATGTGAATGTACAAGATGTAATATAATTTACATCAAAAATCATATAAATATATCTGAAAATATCATGAAAGCTGAAATTTGAAGCTTGGTCACATGATCTTTGAATCTTTTTACATATTGTATATTATTAGATAGACTAATACTATCTGAAATGACTCATTTCATAAGTCAGAACTGACATTTGAGTGTTATATTGCTGAATCAGTACATCCATCTTCATAGAAAGTAAAGTAGATTTTTTAATATTTTTTTTTAACTCAGGATAGGAGAAAGGGATTTCAGTTAAGCACACTGTAATATTTGAATACAATACTGACTACATTTGTTTACTTCATAGAAAGGCCAAGACATTATTATCTTTGACCTTAGTAATGTACATATTTGTATGAATTAGTTTAATAAGCTAAAGGATTTTTTTAAAAATTATATTTATTATATTAAGAATGTTACACATTTTTGAGATATAGATACTTGTACTTTTAAAATCAATTGAGAACTTTTGTTAAATCTAAAAATATATGTGTATTTTTAGCACGATGAATATATATATACTCCAGGTTGGTGGCAACGCACGAAGCTTCGGAAACCATCCAGGTGCAACTAACCATAGGCAAAACTGCTCTACAAATTGTAGCATGCTACAGGCCACCCTCTCAAACTCAGGAACCCCACACAGCCTTCCTGAAGACACTGGAGGGTATAAATGTATCTCCAAACACCATCATATTGGGTGACTTCAACTACCCGAATATAGACTGGGAACATTACTCAAGCCCTAACTTTCTAGCCCAACGGTTCCTGGAGTTCATAAATTCAAATGCCATGGAACAGCTAGTCACTGTTCCCATGAGAGGAGAAAATATACTAGATCTCATTGTCACAAACATGGGGACAAAATGCTCCACACCGAAGTATATCCCTCATTGGTGAGATCTCATCATATACTAATCTCACATGAAATCCACATCCCACCCCACCCCAAGCAAAAAGACCATAGTGAAGAACTTCTCTAAAGCAAACTTCACACTACTCAAGACTGGTGTGGTATCCTTCAAGGCCCCTGAGCCAGAGGAAACCACAACCCAAGCTGCGGAAGCCCTTACAAATGCCTTCTATGAACACCTCCAGGACTGCATGGATCAGGCAATCCCAAATAAAACCAAGACTCTTTCCACAAAGGGCAAACGTCCAGTCTGGTGGACCCCAGCCATTAACAAACTTTACAATAAGAGGAGAAAGCTATTACATGATAGAACAAAATCCATAAAAGGGAAGTCACCCCTGATCATTATTAGTAAAAAATACGAGCACTCATAAAATCAACTAAGGCCAATTTTGAGAGAAAAATTGCCATGGATTCAAAGGACAATCATAAAGCCTTTTCAGCTATGTTAGGAACCTGGGTGGAAACTCCCAGATATGCTAAGAATTAGTCCAAAATGATACAAAAATCACTGAACCCACAGACATTGCCAACATACTGGCAGACAGGTTCAGTGCAAACTTCACCCCCCTCTCCCCCCCTAAAGGAGAGATAACTATCCCAGCCGAGTGTAGCCTCCCAGACATCTCAAATGCGCAGGTGAAAGCTGCTCTCTAAAGCTAAAACACAGCATCAATGGGACCGGATGGTGTCCCCGGCTGTGTGCTACACGAGCTAAATGAGGAATTAAACCCGCACATAAGGCAGCTGTTTAATCTCAGCCTTACCACAGGATACGTGCCCAAGGAGTGGCGTACGGCAACTGTGGTCCCACTCCACAAAGGCGGTACCTCTACGGACCCTGGTAATTACCGCCCCATAAGCTTAACAAGTCTAGTCTGCAAAGCTATGGAGAGGATCATAATGGAGCTCATAAACAAAGATATAGGGGACTTGCAGACATTGGACCCGACCCAGTTTGGCTTTGTCAAGGGAAGATCATGCCTTTTGAACTTGGTTGACTTTTTCGAAACAGTCACCAAGGCCATTGATGAGGGAAAGGCAGTCCATACAGCCTACCTTGACCTTGCAAAGGCTTTCGACACAATACCCCACTCGGGTATTGTAGAAAAACTTACCAGCTTAAATGTAAACCCATATGTCACAAGATGGGTTGCAAACTGGCTTAAGGACAGAACCCACAGGGTTAGAGTTGCTGGCGCTGTGTCAGACTCCAAGCCGGTCACAAGTGGTGTCCCACAGGGCTCGGTCCTTGGCCCCCTATTGTTTGGCATCTACTTCTCAGAAGTACAGGCCAACATGGGAGGACTTTGGCTGACAAAGTTTGCAGACGACTGCAAACTGGGCCATAGTGGAAAGTGCATCGGACACGGATATCCTTCAGAAGGGACTCACGGAAACAGATAGCTGGTGCCAGAGCCATGGCCTGAAGTTAAACGCCAAAAATGTATAGTCATACCCTTCGGGAAAAACAAGGTAACCCCAAGCTACCATATAGGTGGCAATCCACTAAGCACAGAAGAGGTTATCAGGGACCTGGGGACCCAGGTTGACAGTGGCCTTTCTTTTGACACTCACATTGCTAAAGTGGTTAGAAAGACCTTCTACATTGCCCACCTGATCATGAAGGGATTCACATCCAGATCTAGTGAGGTCATTGTTCCCTGTACTCTTCACTTATCAGACCAATGATCGAGTACAATGCCCCATTCGGGATGTATCTCACCCGACATCTGCAGCAATTGGAGAGACCCCAAAAGTTCCTCACCAAAAGGATAAAGGGACTCCAAAATCTGTCATATGCTGCCAGATTGAAGAAACTCCAGCTCTATTCAGTCGCATACCGTCTGCTCAGAGGTGACATGTGCCTGACATACAAGGCCATGTCCAACCCGGAATTAATGGACATGCTCCACCTCAAAAAATCCAAATCCACCAAAACCACTAGAGCAAGCGACTTAAACCTTAGCACGGATATAAATAGGACGTGCTGGAGGGATAGATTTATCACTCAGAGACTCCCTATGCTGTGGAATAAAATCCCGGTCCATGTGAAGCAGAGCACCTCGCTGACTCTGTTCAAGAGAAATCTAGACCTGTGGATGGGAGATCGTAGGTTTACCCCAGGAATCATCTCTGTGTCACTGCTGGACAGAGGCACAACAAACTAATGGGCACAGTATTTTTTTCATATAAGGGGTGGCGTAAGCCACAATAATTTGGGCTAGGCTTATAAATGCCTTAGGGCAGATAGCCTAGTATAAACCTATGAACCTATGAACCTATATGTGCATTGGCTTTCCTTTTCTATAATTGTTTAGTATGATAAGACTACCTGTCACCTGTAAGCTTACAGATATCTTTATCTTTTTAGGTCTCACATTGTTCTACTTATTTAGAGATTTAGCTGTAATTATGCTGAATGAGTAAATAGTTTAGTAATATTTAATGGATAATTTATACTACTATTACATAAATAGGTATATAGTATACTATCGGTTGGATTATTTAATATTTGTGATTAATAGAAGAGGATTATTAAATGTGTGTTTAGTAATGGGTGAATAGTTTTAAATGGCAAAATGTATTACTAAATTAATAGATTTTTATTATTTTTAACATATATATATTATATTAATTATTTGTAAGTTATGGAAGCTTTTGGCTAGTTTTTTTAAGGGAGTTTTAAGTATTGGTAGGTAGAGAGATAGTTGTTTGTCTGTTCAATAGGCAAACTAGGAACTTTGGTATCCATGGCAGGTTGTGTCTTATTAGTAATATATACAGTTACAATTGTAGACTTGCTTTTGTTTATGTTATTTATTAGTTTTAGTAGTTTAGTTTGTAGAAAGAATGAATTCAAAAAATGTGGAATGTTAAGATAGTGACAAATGAATGCATTAGAGTCTTATATACAATTAAATTAATGTGGTGGATAAATGTGTCATATTAGATCATTTTAATCTAGTATCTGTTTATGTAAATTAATTAAATAATGGCAACAAAAAGAAATCATTAATGAGATGTCTCTAATTAAACAGAGGAGATATTATATTCTTGCAAGAAACTTACTTGATAGATAAAGATATACAATATTTAAATCATTTAGGTTATGAAATGTTATCATTTAACTCATTCACTCCAGTAGAGCTCAGGAAGTTTGCACTGTAACTTCTAATGGGCAGAGCCTAAGCCTTTTGACAAAATCAAATTATGTCCTCACATTTCAAACAACTGTTCATATCTCTGGAACAATAGGGGTTAAGAAAAAAGTATAATTGCAAACCCTTCAGCGCAAATTATTTTTATAATAGTAGTAGTATTTAGGTTCTAGGTCTTAAACTGAATTTTACAAGTCAAAGTAAACACAGTAAATATGTGTGTAATATTTTATAAACGACCACTCAAGTTACACACATACTGTAAGCAGCATTTTATTCATCTAGCTGAGAGCTTTCATATGAGTCTAAAGATTTCCATCTGTATTAGTTGGTTGTTGAGATATTTTGAAAAAATTGAAAATCTATCTATATAAATTAATATTATAAAAACAACAGTTCATATCTCTTTACCTGCACTAGACAGAGGTCAAATATTAATGTAGTTGAGTTTGCCATTGCATATACTTTAAGATGAAAACCTTGTACATAGCATGGTTTTGGAATTATTGATGCAAATATGAACAAGGAATATTTGATGCTAAAGGCATCAGTAGGAGTTAAATGCTGATGCATCTGGAGGTGTCGCTCAGATATGATTTAACAAATTTTCTTTTAACAAAAAGAGGAAATTAACTGCTATATTTTGGAGAAAATCTACTCCATAAGGTCATGGAATTAATTAATGATCCCAAACAAATGTATACATTTGTAATAATTAAATATAATGGCAAACTCTATACACTAGCCACTTTTTAGTGATCCCTGAAATAGTTGCAATAGTGGCTAAAGATCACTTAAACTTACTACAAAGTCATTGGAAGGTACTTTAATTCTAGCAAAGAATTTTAACTGCATATCTACTATAGAATATACAAGTGAACAGAAGAAAGCTAAAATTCTGGCATCAGTTAAAGCACTAAACAGATGGATTAGTAATAATAATTTAGTTAAGTTAATAGTAAAAGCAGAAGTTAAGTCATTGATTTTCACTCATTATTCTTGTGCTCATGGGATGCAAACTACAATTCATAGGATTTATGCATCTACGGATTGACTTAATAAAGTAAATTATTTTAAAACAATTATTTGCCCATTATCGGATCACAATGCACTATGTATCAGTATATTAATGGATTATAAGAAAGTTTCAGATTATTTATAGAATCCAAGTATATAGGATGAAATGAAAAGAATTTAAGAGTTATCTTAAGGAAAAATTTTGATTTTTTTTTTTAATTCATAATGGTCAGGTTAGTGAAGTCATACTATGAGACTCCTTAAAATGCATTTTAAATATAAAATGGAAAAATGGGTTAGTAATAAAATGAAAAAGATGAAATATAAAAAGTGAGGTTTGAACAAAAATGTTAGGTAATACTGAATTAATAAAAAAAAAATAATGACAGTATCAAACAGTTTTAACATGTAATGTGGGAATAGCTTTAGAAAAAAATAAATTTCACAGTTATGTGATAACTTCAACAAATCTACATAGATTTGCTAATAATATTCAAAATACTCACAATAATAAGTTACTTCAGACACAGAGGAAATGCTTAATATTTTTAAATCCCATGAGAATCTTAGTAAAGATAAAAATAATAAACCTGATGATTAAAAATTTGACAAGTATTTAAAAAAATGTTGCTAATAAACTTAATGAAAAATGTTTTTTGTTTTTTTTTAGTTTGTGTTCTTCTTTGGCTTATTAGTTTGTTTTTTATAGCCAACGACACGCACCTTGGCTCGCAGCTGTTATTCTCTAATGAGAATGTGGACAATGTACCTGATTCCAACCCTATTGGGAATCTTATTCAGTTCCAAACACCTTAATAAGGTAACAAGCAAAACAAGAAAACACAAGTCCAGGCACTTTACCAGTATTCTTTTTCCTTTTAATTGCACAAGATCTGGTACCTTGGCCTTTCGCCTTCACGGATCTTGTGCAATTAAAAGGAAAAAGAATACTTGTAAAGTGCCTGGACTTGTGTTTTCTTGTCTATTAAGAATCTTACTTTACTTATTCAGAATTTAACTCAGCAAGTTAGCATCCTGGCAGATCGGATTTCTGGACGTCAAAGCAGTGGTATGGAAGTGTTTCCCTCTACTTCCAGTCCTTCAGGATCACATGATCGGAAGTCCACTGTATTAAATTCAAATGTACCTGCCAGTGGAGGCCTGGCTCCGAATCTTGGACCGGTGAGTGTTCAGCATAACACCAGGCAGGTTATGAATATGCTGCAGGGGCCGTTGCAGGCTAATGTGCTTATACCTTCTCTAAATGACTGTTTGAAGGAGCCTACCCTTCCTGGGTTGGATATTGCGAGACCGGCAGGTAACAGGTTTCCTGCTGAAGCTGCTCCTGCTAATATTGTTAATAAGTTGAGATCCTTTGATCAAAAATTATTTAAATTTAAGAAACTGCAGTTGTAGATATTATATTTGAATGAATGTTTACACCGCCAACAAATAATCCCGAAGGGTTTAAGGCAGTGGCGGTTTCCAACTTGACTAATTAGGAATTCGCCTCTTCATGTAGATTTACTCAAGCTGTTTGATAAACAGGGTTGTGAATTTATCCAGTTGTTGATTAAGGATTATTCAGCACAAGTGGAATCTTTAAAGTCGGAATTCACTTGGCTTGATACTGACATTCAGTCTGACAAGGACTTTGGCAGATACAAATTTGATTACTGTCATATTATTTCCAGACTTGACAGTACACTTTGCAAATTTAATGAGACTAAAATTAAAAAACTAGCAAGGCATGCATGAGATTATGGTAATGGGGTTGCATATCCTTCCCCACCTGGTGTGATTAATTATTCAGCTTCTTCTCTTGCGGAACTGGATCCACTAGCCCAGGGGAATGTAACTTGTGAGAACAGTGAACAGGATAGTGGGGCTCCTTCTAATTTCACTTTGAATTCCCCGGTTAGATGGAGCGAACAGCGCCAGAACAGGCAGGTTCAAAATAGACAAGTGTAGCAAGTTCGTGAAGTTCGCCCTCAGCAGCCTGTCATTCAACAGGATTTCGGATGAACAATGTGAATAACCAGACTTACCAACAAGGTGGTGTGTCTTGGAAGCAGTGGAAGAAGAGATCGAACAAACGGGGAAGGAGGTAACATTTTGGGCTTCCCTTGAACGTTGTCATACTGGGACAGTTAATACAAAACCGGTCAGTATTGTTTGTAATCAATATGTGGACTTTAAAATCTATAATTACACTGATTTTATGCCTACCAAAGTGCTGGTTGAATTGCTGGCCCGTGGATTGACTTTTGTTCCCTCGGCTCAGGTGGATCTGGCTAGAACTTTAATAGATTTGAAAATGTTTACACGCAAGTTGAATCTAAATGCATTGTTTGGTAAAAACAGTAATTTGACCAGTGAGTTTAGAGTTGCTAGTGTATTTAATCCTCCTCTTAATAATACTATACAGTTATTTGAGAGAGTTTGTGAAAATTATATATGGTGTCTGTTAACTAATTATAAACCTAACCCTTCTTTGTATAACACCATTGTTAGTGAAAAGGATGCCCTTTCTTTGTTAAGAACTAAGGGTATTCGGGTTTTAAAACCTGATAAAGGGGGTGGCCTTACATTTATGACCTTGGATGATTATAACACTCGCATGAAGAAATTACTAGCATGTGAGGCTTATGAGAAAGTGTCCAGGAATGAGATGAATGGGGCTTGTCAAAAGTTTCAAGGGTTAATTAGGGACTTATTTATAGAAGCTTCTATAGATATTGATTTATTGAATTACTTGTCTGTTTCTAGTCCCATTACTCCTGTGATTTTTGGACTGCCAAAAATACATAAGGATATGGAAAATCCTCCTATTTGTCCCATTGTGGATGGTAGGCAGTCCTTTACATTTGGATGTGCGAAGTATTTGGATATCAAGTTAAAGAAACTTCTGGAAGGGGAACAGCATATTTGTCGTGATTCCTGGGCATTTCTTTCAGCTATTAACAGCTTGAAATTTCAAGCTGATTATGACTTCTTGACAGTTGATTTCAAGGAATTATATACGGTCATACCTCAGGAAACTGGTTTAGTTTGGGTTAGGGATTTCCTTACTAGCAAAGGTGTGGATGGTAGGGAAATTGAGACATTGCTGTACATTTTGGAATTAGTCCTGATGAATAATTATTTTATGTCTAATGGGGACTATTACTTGCAAAAAACTGGGGTAGCAATGGGTTCTCCTTGTGGAGCTACTTTTGCAAACATAGTTATGACCCACTGGGAAAAGGAGTTCCTGTTTAAGGATGCCCTGTTTAAGAATAATGCCATCTGGACGATATTTTTATGGTCTGGAAGGGTGGTTTAGAATTAGCAGAGGTTTTGTTTGAGCATATGAATAATTTCACTGAATTTTTAAAGTTTACTTTTGAGTTTAAAGTGGACTCTATTTCCTACTTGGACATCGAACTAGGTAAGGATTTGGTTAATGAAAGATTTACCTCCAAGATTTTTAGAAAGGCCACTTATTCCAATGCTTTTTTGCACTGGTCTAGTGCTCATCCCTACCATTAAAAGAAGGCTGATGTAAAAGGGCCGTTTGTTAGGGCATTCAGAATGGTTACAGGTGAGGCTGACTTCATTCTTGAATGTAATTTATTAACAGAGATGTTTGTGAAAAGGGGTTACCCACTCCCCTTGGTGAATGAGGTTTGTGCTGAGGTTAGTATTAAAAGAAAGAGAGGGTCTTTTAAACCTCTTTTGCATACTGCCTCACCATTTCGAGATGCCCCTTTTTTTGAACAGCTTAATTTATTGGAAGATGGTATGATCACTTCTGTTTTAGGTGCGGGTGAATTGTCTCTTGAACCTAATTTGAGTGAAGATGTCTGGTATAGTGGATTTATTACTACATTCTCACTTGATGCTGATGACCTCAGGTATATTATTAATAAGAATTGGTGTTTTCTGAGGGAGGACGCATTGATTAATAATAGGATTAGAGAGAAACCTGATGTTATTTTTAGGAAGGGTAGTAACCTCAAAAAAGCCTTGGAAAGTAATTGTGGAATTAATATTCTTGGTGGTATGTCAAAATGTGTTTTTTGTCATTTTTGTAAATTTATTAAAGTTACTGATTCCTTTGAGATGTATGGGAGAGTATACCAGCTTAAGGACAGATATAACTGTTCATCTAATAATGTTGTGTACATGGTGGTATGTCAAGCATGTCCTGCATTTTATATTGGAAGGACAGAAAGATGCCTGAAACAGTGCATCTATGAGCATTTGTACAACATTAGGAAGCTGAATTTGAATAATGCCTTGGCTAGGCATTTAAATCAGTTTCTGTCACATGCATTTCTATTTTTTGTCATTGATCAAGTGTTGGATAAATATAATAGAGGTGGTCCTATAGCCCTGAAATTAGATGAAAGGGAACTGATTTGGCAATTGAAGTTTAATGCACATTCCCTTCCTGGGCTGAATGATAATTTATCTATAAAATGTATGTTAAAATTGAAATCCTGTTTTAGATGATTATTAATTTAATTTATCGATGTATTTTAGCTTGCTGTATACACTTTGATGTTTATATACTGATTTTTATATAGCATGAACAATTTTGTGTATATGTTCCCTTAAGGACAATTTGAGTATGTAATTAATTGTTTAATTGGTCTTTTTGGAGGAATATTTAAATGACTTATGGTTTTTAACTGTTGTCTGATGAAGTTTTCTTATGGAGTAAACGAAAGCGCTAGCTATAATTCCTGCTGGCTTGGTGTGTTTCTTTGTTTTTTTGTTTTTTATTAGTTTGTGTTCTTCTTTGGCTTAATAAACTTAATGACCAAGAAACATCTCTGTTGAATAAGCCTATTACCCCAAAAGAAGTTAAATAACATTAACAAAGGAAAAAAATGGTAAAGCTCCAGGGTTAGATGGTTTAAGTATGGAATTATATGGTCTTCTTTCATTAAATATTTTAAAATTTCTGAGTGACATTTTTAGGATATTTCAGAGTGACAAAAATTCCTCCATCGTGGAAATTTTTAATCTCATCTATAATTAAACTATGAAAGGATAATAAGTTAATTTCCTCATATGAACATTTTTTTATTAAATGTAGACAATAAAATATTTTCTTCCATGTTCACCACAAGATTAAAAGATATAATAGAAAAATTAATAAATATCAAACAGGATTTATAACTAGATTAACATATGATAATATAAAAAAGTAGTAACTATCTTAGATTTAACAAAAGGAATGAACAAGAAATTGACCCTAATTAGCTTAGATATCTAAAGAGCTTTAGAAGTGTTTGCTTTTCCTGAACAATTTATTGGAATATTAAATATATATATACAGAGACTCAAAAGCGTATGTAAAAATTGGATCTCAAATTTCTCAAATATTCACTTTAAACAAAGGCACAAAGCAAGAGTGTCCCCTGCCCCCTCTACTATTTGCATCAGTTATGAAACCCTTAGCTAATAGTATAAGAAGCAATAAAAAAATAATGGATTCTCAATGAACAAGGATTTCCAATCTTAAATACAACTTTTTGCAGATTATATTTTAATAACTAAAGGAGATTTAAATTATTCAATTGAAGAAATAAACAAGGAAATTGAAAATGTTCAAGAAGTATTGCTGTTGAAATTTAATGATAATAAAACTGCAACTTTAGTGTTAAATCAATTACTAGATAATGGGCCAGATTCAATAAAGCCTACACAGTCCATTTATACCATGTGCATAAAAACAAAAAAGGCAAAATGGAGAGTTAGACACAATGAAATTTAATGTTGGCGTTTTCATTCACTAGTATCCATGAACTCCATCAGACAAATTACATTCAGCAAATTTCATCCTTAAATAGGCACGCCAATCAAATGAAATCACAAGCATCCTCACCAGTTTTAAAAAAAAAAAAAAACAGACCAACCCATAAGATTCAGAACACATTAAAAATGCCAGCTTCTTAAAATGTGTGTTAGGAATATCATCTATCCAATGATTTCAATTTCAAAAGACATTTTACAGAGCAAAAATCATTCAACCCAGGGTGGGCATAAGCATTTAATATCAGCTGCTATAGCAGCTCCCTTTCTTCCAGTTTTAAAGCCCACAGGCCACCTTTGATATATTTACATACTTGTTCTAAATTGTTGACTAAAAAGAGAAAAGAATCATCAGGATTTAGTAAAATATGTTTTGCAAGAGCATTAGTTATATTTTAGTAATATTATATAAATGCTCATAAATACATTGCTTCAAGTGTCTTTTGTTTTTTCCTACATAAAAACCTATACATGATTGACACTTGGTCAGATGCACTACTCCATTCGTATCACTATTATATTTACCTTTTAATTTGTAAATAGAATTGTGTATCTCAAACTCCTTTGCTACCTTAATATGTTTACAATAGTGGCACTGTCCACACTTAAACATCCCTAGATTATGTGTATAGGGTTTCCTTTCCTTCTCCAAAAGGCCTTTTAGGTTACAGCCTTTTTTAAAACCAACTTTCAGTTTCTCCTCCAGTTTCATCATAATGGATGTATCCTCGACTATTAATATCCAATTTTTTAATAAGCTATCACTCAGGATATCAACGTCAATGAAAAAGGGGGTAGTAAACCTTACATTATAACAAACAGTAGGAAGTTCTCTTGCTTCTTCATTCAAATAATTGTTAATAGTAATGTGCAACCCTATTGCTAACTGTTCCCTTATATAATAAGGGTTTAAAATGACACAAATTTATTTTCTTCTCCACTTCAGCTATTAATTGTTCTATTAGGTGAGCTGGGTAAGCTCTTCTTAAAAACATATTCTTGAGAAGGTCACATTCCAATTTAAATTCAAGATCAAGAGTGGTCATCTTAGTGGCCCTAACAAGTTGCCCTTTAACTAAGCTTTCTTTGTATGCATGGGAGCTTTCAAAATGTAGGAAGGCATTAGAATATGTTGGTTTCCTATAAATCTTAGCCAAATATCTTTTATTTAGTTTATCCTTAGTTAGGTGAACGTCCAGGAAGGAAATAGTTTCTGTTTGAAACTCAAATGTAAATTGTAAAAATGTTGTAAAACTGGTAATGATGTCAACAAACCTGGCTGCTGTGTCTTTATTTCCCTTCCAAATTAAAAAGATCTCCAGGTAATGAGTATACCATTGGAACCTATCCTTAAACATTGGATCTTTAAATAAAAAGGCCTTTTCCCAAAAAGCCAACACGCAGTTGGCAATGCTCCCCACAAGGGGAACCCATTGCTACTCCCATTTTTTGCAGATAAAATTCTTTATCAAACAAAATAAAACTATTGGACAAATAATGTCCAGTAAGTTCTCTATTAGGTTGACTTCATCTCCATCTACCTCTTTACCCACCACAAACTCTCTAACCCAACTTATACCCGCTGTTTGTGAGATGACAGTTTATAAGTCTCTAACATCAATTGTCAAAAAATTCTATTCATCATTAAACTCCAAATCATTAATTGCTGTAAGAAGCCCCACAAATCACAACATATCTGTGCTTCATGTTAAAGAAGTATTTTTAATTTAAAATCAACCACTTTCACACAACCGTAGGTAACTGACCTCCTTCCATCAACAATAGGTCGTAGGGGTGAGTTAACTAAATTCTTAAGGATTTTAGGTATTCCAAAAATAACAGGTGTTACAGGGGCTACAATATTCAAATAATTGTAAGTATCAATATCAATACTGGCTTCAATAAATAAGTCATTAATAAGGGCCCTTACCTGTTGGTAAGCCCTGTTAATGACATTTCCTGACACTTTTTCATAAACCTCACTAAGTAAGACCAGCTTCATCCTGCTAAGGTAATCATTTTCATCCATAAAGATCAACCCACCATCCTTGTCCGGTTTCATTACCCTTATTCCTTTAACCTTTAGTGTTTGTAATTCTCGCCTTTCATACTGAGTAATATTCTGCCTTATATTAGGTCTTAAAGACTTAGTTAATGCGGCCCTAAAATCAATTTCACATATTGTTTCAAATAGGGTCAATGTTGTGTGCATTGGTGGATTAAATACACTCGCAATCTGAAAATTACTGGCAACTTCACTATGATTCCCTAAAAGAACATTCAAATTTAACTTATGAGTGAAATTTTAAGGTCCAATAATGTCCTGGGCAAGTCTGTTGGCATGAAAGGAACAAACGTTATTCTTTTTGAAAGTGTTTCAACTAAATCAGAGGAAACGTCATGCGAAGAAAAGTTGTAGATTTTAAAGTACCCTTCTCGATTAGTCAAAATACGAAAATTTTGGTCTCCTCCCTCTGAAAAGTTTGGTCTCACATGGTGAATGTAAGCTGCTACCTTCTCTTCCGACGGTTCTGCTTCATCTGCCACTGATTGGGGTGGGTGTTGCCCCATGCCTGGAATTTGTTCCTCGACATGTCTATCCAAAAACCCTGAGCATTGGATTGGTTGCCAGGAGGGTTTGGCCCATTAGGTAACTGACTATGGTGCTGGCGATCCTGCAAGCATTCACTTCATCTTAAAGATGTATTATGTTCTTCTGCATTAACTTGAGTTACGGAAATAAGGGAACCAGTATTAGCAGCATGCCTGCTGGTGTCCATTACACTATTAGTGCTACTGGTGTCATTGTCTACAACATTACCTCTTATGGGAACCTTGGCAAGGGGAGGATATGCTAAGCCATTATCATAGTCATGTTTGTCATGTCCCAATTTCTTAATTTTCACTTCTTTGAATTTAACCAAGGTGTTTTTAATACTTGTAAATATTCAACAATATTCATATTTGTATAATCCACAATAATAGTCCAAACATCCACAGGAGTCAAGCACGATAGTCCACAGACATAGATTTATAAAGGCAGCAAACGAAGACAGCAGAAAATAGCAAATTCAATAATACGCGGATTAAATGATAAAGTCCAGCGTTTATTGTTAAATGTAAGCACTTTCACCTTTCGGCTTCTTCAGACGTAAATGTCTGAGAAATGTAGGGGAACTATTGCCCCATTAGCCTGACAAGTCTGATATGCAAAGCTATGGAACACATCATCATGGACCTAATAAACAAGGATATAGGGAATCTCCAAACTCTAGACCCCATACAGTTTGGTTTTGTGAAGGGTAGATCATACCTGCTCAACTTGGTCATCTTCTTTGAGTCAGTCACCAGAGCTGTGGATGAAGACAAGGTGGATCATACAGCCTACCTTGATCTGGCCAAGGCTTTTGATACCATTCCCCACTCAGGAATCATAGAAAACCTCACTAAGCTAAGCATCAACCTCTATATCACTAGATGGGTTACAAACCGGCTCACAGACAGAACCCACAGTGTGAAAGTAGCTGACTGCAAGTCATACTGCTGACCAGTCATGAGTGGAGCCCCACAGAGATTGGTCCTGGGTCCTCTTCTGTTTGTTATCTACTTCTCAGAAGTCCAGGCCAACACAAAGTGACTCTGGCTGACAAAGTTTGCAGACAATTGCAATTTGGTAACCATTATTAACTCCCCAAGTGACGTTGACATCCTACAGAAAGGCCTCACTAAGACCAACGACTGGTGTCAGAACCATGGTCTTAAGCTCTATGTCCAAAAATGTGTTGTCATCCCCATTAGGAAAACCCAGTTCCCATGAATTACCACACTGATGCTAGTCCACTGAACACAGAAGGTGTTATAAGAGATCTCGGAACACAGGTTGACAGCAACCTTTCTTTTGACCACCACATTGCCAATGTGGTCAGAAAGTCTTCTATGTGGCACATCTCATTACTAAGGGTTTTCCATCCAGGTAGAAAGAGGTCATTGTCTCCCTCTACTCTTCCATCATTAGGCCAACCATCGAGTACAATGCCACATTTGGCATGTACCTCACTATACACCTGCAACAACTGGAGAGGCTGCAAAAGTTTCTCACAAAGAGGATCCTAGGCCTTTTTACATTTGTCCGATATGGACAGACTCAAAAAACTCCAACTATTCTCTGTCTCATATCACCTACTTACAGGCAATCTCTGATTGACTTACAAAGCCATGTCTGACCAAGCTCTGTTAGAAATGCTACATCTAAAGAAATCCCAATCCCTCCTCACCACACACTCCAGAGAATTCAACCTCATTACCACAATCGACAGAATGTGCTGGAGGGACAGGTTCATAACCCAGATACTGCCCATGCTATGGACTAGACTTCCCATACATGTCAAGCAGAGTACCTCACTGACCCTCTTCAAGAGAAATCTTGATGAGTGGATGGGAAATAGAAAATTCACCCCGGGGATAACTCCAGTGGCTCTAATTGAAAGTGGCATTGGGAACTAAGGTCGGGTGGCATGATGCCAGGGTAATCCTATGGACTAGGCTTGTAAAGGCTCCAGGGCCATTAGCCTAGTACACACCTATGAACCTATGAACCTATGAACCTATGAACACGTATCACCTACACTACAGCAATTAATGTCAAATGCTGTATGACATGCAATGCACATCAATCTGTTAACATGTAGAACTAGAACTATTGACCAATAAGCCTAAAATTGCCTTATCTGTAAAGTTATGGAAGGGATAAGCATGGATCTTATCCACAAGGACATAGGTGACCTTCAACACACTTGACCCAGCCCATTTTGGTTATGTCAAGGGCAGATATTGCTTATTGAACATAGTGGACTTTGATAATGACCCCAAAGCCCTGGATGAGGGATAACAGGACATAGCGCTATGTTTGCTTATCCAAGGCTGTTGACACTATTCCCCATTCAGGTATTATAGAGAAACTCTCCCATCTGGGGATTAATCCATACATTAATAGATTCATAGCCAACTGGTTCACTGACAGAAGGCACTCTGTCAAACTTGGGGACTGAACCTCCACCACAAGACCACTTAACAGTGAAATACCACAAGGATCTGTGCTGGGCCCTCAACTGTTTGGAAACTATTTCTCTGAAGTCCAGGCAAAGGTAGATGGCCTGTGGATTGTCAACTGGATGCAGTCATATAGAGTCCCCCAACTATGTTAACATAGATAGACTGGATGGGAAACAGAAAATACACTCCAGGGATCCCACCTGTGTCCCTGCTGGACAGGGGAAACAGGTGTTGACTTAGTAGGAACATGGGCAACATTCTTGGCTAGGCTTATAATGCCCTCTGGGCCAATAGCCTAGTATCATCCGATGAACCTATTACAGAAGGGGCTGACACAGAGAAATGATGGGTTCCAAACTCATGGACTGAGCCTTAAGGCAAAAAATGTCTCATTGTCCTCTTTTGCAATGAAGTACCCCTGCTAATTTAGATAGACATAGCATCCCTCTAAGCTCAAGCACAGTATTTTGAGACTTGAAAACACACGTTGAAAGCAATATACACTTCAATCACTATGTGTTCATAGTGGTGAGACATGCATTCTACATTGTGCAACTCTTAAATAAGGCCATCACATCCAAGACCATGGATGTCCTATCTCTGCTGTACCCTACCTTTATCAGACCACTAATTGAGTACAATGCTGCCTTCTGGCTGTACCTCACCAGACACCTACAGCAGCTGGAGAATCCACAGAGGTTTGTGACTGGGAGAATCTAGGTCCTCCAAAACATGACAAACATGGAAAGACTGAAAGACCAGCCACTGTACTTAGTATCATGCAGGCTGCTGAGAACAGACCTTTGTCTGGCATACAGAGCAGTCTCAAACCCTGTCCTTCTGGAAATGCTGGACATCTGCAAATCAAAAGGGACAAAAATAACTTGCTCCATGGATCTCAACCTAGCCTGTGACATAAACAGAACATGCTGGGGAGACAAATATATCTCCCAACGATTGCCACTCTTCTATACTAGGCTCCCACTGCATGTGAAGCAGTGGTCCTCAATGACCTTATTTAAGCGCAACCTTGGTAACTGGACGGGTGATTGCAAATTCACCTCTGGGGTGGCACCTATGTCCCTCATGGACAGGGCCAGTCGGTGCTGATCACAAAATCACTCTGCTAACAACAACCATCTATGTTCAATAAGGGTGCTTGTGTTTTTACATGGCTAGGCTTGTGAATGCAGGGCCATTATACGAGTAACCTACTATACACTTATGAAGCCATGAACCTATGCAAGCCTCTCAACATCTTCTCTCCAACATGATCTGTTGATGTCACCCACTGTAAGTTGACTTACAGTTTTGTAAAAGTCAGACTTGTGCTGTGGCACTTGTGTAAAGTACTGAGATCTGTAGTCTGTATACATAGATAGGTAGGGGGTTCTATACTCACTGAAGTTAACTGGGGAAGTGTTTGTTTTCTTGCTTGACATTACAGAGAGCCTATTACACCGTCATGTGGGACACTGTCATTATCATATTCTCCTCACCAGATACTGCTGATGTCATCGGCTATAAATTGCAGTCTAAGAGACTCCAAGTCAGACTTGAGCTTTAGTTATTTCTGATTTGTGAATGTGCACTATTACCACCAGGGCAGGGTCAAAGACTGTCCTGGAAGCCAAGTAGAAGTCACTTCACCCTATATGATCCAGATTGCTGTGACATTGTGGCATGGTTTGTAGGCCCTGCATTTTTGTGGTGAGAAACACCTGTGGTCTCTCCAACTGTTGCATTTATCTTGTGAGGTATATGCATAAGAGAGAGTATTATACTCTATTAGTGTTTTGATGAAGTTCAAGTATGGTGCTGTAATTTAATCCTCAGATCTGAATATGATGACATGGTTATGATGTGCACAACATAGGCTTTCAATAACAGTGTGGACACTTGGCAGTCAAAGTTCAGATTGCTGTCTATGTTTGTTCCCAGTGCTTGTATCATTCAGTTTCTGCATAGCTGGACTATTGTCAACAGTGTAATTAGCAGGGAACTCCACTTTGTAGAATGACAAAATAAAGACATATTTTTGTATTTATCTGCAGACCATATGGCTTGGTCAACAAGCATTTATCTGTGTTAGCCCTTCTTGTTGTATATTATCATCATTGGTGGACTCAATAACTGCACCCAGTATGCAAGAATCAGCAACAGATGTAAGCCAAAGGCCGTATACATTAGCCTGAACTGTTGAGAAATAGAGTCCAAACAGTAAATGGCCAAGTATAGATCCTAGGTGTAAGCCAATGGTGACAGCTCTACTGGTAGAGGTTGATTCACCAGCTTCCACAGTATGTGCTCTATCAGTGAGCCAATCGATTACCATTTAGTGATGCAAGTGTTAATCCCCAGCTGTGTGAGTTTCTCAATGATACCTGCATGGGCAATTGTGTCCAAACCCTAGGCCAGATCAGGATAGCCAGTATGCACTGTCTTACTTTCATCTAGGCCTATCACACATAATCAATGGGCTGTGACAACATTACAGATCATCTATCATGTGACTCAGCACATACAGCTTCCTGACATGGTTGAATACACACTTAAATACACAGTCAACACAAACTATGTTCCCGTAGAAGGGTGTACATCAACATGCATCCATTTGGGTTGGGGGGGCAGCACCTAATGCATGCATGTATAGACACATCCTAGCTCTCCTCATCAGTGAGGTAGACCAACATCATGAATCTTTTTCTAAATGTACACTAGTAATATCCCAGATGTGAGCAACAGACTGTGTGAGTTGTTAATGCTACATCATGTCTGTTACATCTGTTAGATGTCCTCAGAGAGGTCATCAAGGGCATGCATGATGACAACACTATCATTGTTTTGAAGTTGACAAGCCCAAGGCATTTGACACAAATTCACACTGAAGTATTCACACAGCAATGTCAAATGTTGGCGTGAACACCTATATCACCAAATGGAGAGACCACTGTATCACATACATGGCTTGGAAATATGTTTAAACATGTGAAGTGAAGTATATCTCAGGTCCATTGATCAGGTCTGCACATCAGGCCTTCCTGCTAGGACCTTTCCTGTACATTACTAAGTCACAGACATCACAAATGACATACCCATCCTGTATCCAAACCACTATGTAAAGGACTACAGATTGTGGGCAATCATTGACTCCAACTATAATATTAGTATAATACAGGGGTCTATATTAGAATATCAAAGTTTCAGAACTTCGAATGTTCTAATATCGACCCCTAATAAGTGAAAGCTGAAAATAGCAAAGTTTCAGAAAACCAAATTCTTTCCTAGGGCAAAGAATTTGGTTGTCCGTTCCTGTCGCTTCACTATTTTCAGCACTGTGGTGGAAAGTTATGGGTCGGGTTCAGGTAAGTGTGCGATTGTGTGGACGTGAGGGTTAGGGCAAGTTAGGTGAGTTAGGGTTAGAGCATGGGTCAGGTAAGTGTGCGAATGTGTGGACATGAGGGTTAGGGTGCAGTAGGTGAGTTAGGGTTAGGGCGCGGGTGAGGTGTGTGTGCGATAGTGATGGACCTTAGGGTTACGGTTTAGGTTAAGGTAAGTGGGTAGATAATGATGTATGTACAGTTTAGTGTGGGGTTAGACGTAAGATTTTAGGTGTATGTGTGTGTATTGCTGTTTGTTTGGTGTGTTTGTGTTGTGTGTATGTGTTTTGGAACAGCAAATTTTATCCCTAGGAAAAAATTTGCTGCTCTGAATTTTCACTGTTATCAGTTTTCACTTAATAGTGGTCGATATTAAAACATTCGAAGTTCTGAAACTCCGATGTTCTAATACAGACCCTAATACAGACAGTATCAACACTTACCAAAGATTACTGCCACAGCCATGCCAACACCTGCAATGACACAAAAAGATGGGGGGATGTGTTATGTCAGGAAAATAAACACACAACCCCAGTATAATCAGACCAACAGGTATGTGGCCTATGTCCTGGGGTAGATGGTATGTGAAATGGATGCCAGCATGTGGCCACAGTGCTGACTAATCCCTTGTATGTGACACTACTACTGAGTATGTGAAGGACATCCACATCACAGGCCATAATGCCTGCATAGTTCACAGCCTTCATCATACCAATAATTGAGTACAATGCATCCTTCTTTATGTAGCTCACTACAGATCTTCCACAGATGTGTAACTGAAGTGTACCATCTTTGCCACAGTGAGCTGTCACACATTTTACTGGCCATATCTAGGTATTTTTTTTTTTTGTGGCATAAACATTACTGTCTGATGGTGCGGAAACCCTGTCAAGGTGTTACAGCAGATGCATGTGTAATACCTGTTCCGGTGATGGACACAGTACATACATATCTGTTTGACAACATTAATGGCATAGGTAACATTTGTGACAGCGTGGATTATGCCATATATATTTGCCATGCACACCAGTTAACTAGCCTGTATTGATCATGTCACACAAAGGTATAGCAGTGTCACTCCTAACACTCCCAGCAGATGTTACATTGTCAGGACAGTGTGCATGATTACTCCTACAGAGTGCAGACATGTCATAATAGTTGTAAAGGTGTGTTTGTGCAGAACCCTATCTGATCACTATAAATCACACATGCTATGTCACAGACATGGGATTACTGGTGATATTATTCTGATATTATGCATGACTCTTTGTACTTCTTCTAATGTTGCCAATGTCCCTTTACCTGTGTCCCACATCCTGGAGACCTCTGCTGAGATTACACTCATGTTCAGGCAAATCAATTTGCACATCTACACAAAATGTACCCTACCTCAATTGTATATCATATCCCTGATAGAGGTCCTCTGCATTGTTCATGTAAGGATGCTTATCTCACACAGGCATCCTCCCATTGCTATGTCAGCTTGTGTGATAGTTACATAATAAACATTTTCATTGTGCCGTCCCTACTATATCATATTGATATGTGACTGGTGTTGCTGCTACAACCGTCTTCCATTGACATGCCCTCATCTGCTGCACATTAGTTTATTTCACCTGTCCTTCTTCTCTCTGCTCTTTCCTAGAATTCATCTGTGTGTCCCTATTCATAACACACACTTCCCCTGAGTGTTTCTTTTACATGTCAGTCCTTGTATTTTTACAGATCATTTACACAACTTCAGTACAGAATGCCAGGAATGGGATTTTACAATAAAGTAATCTACACTGTAGATACACTGTCCTGTACTGTGTTTGGACCATATACTTAACAATCATACCTCTCAACTGTCAAGTTTTTTACAGAATGTCCAGGTCTTTCCCTTTATATCTTTTGGTGTGTTCCATATCAAATTTATGGTTTTCTGCCATATCAATGGAATAATCTCCGGACTGATGTGACTCAATATTGCATACATTCAGACTTCAAATCCTTCAGAATATGTATCTTAACAAAATCCCCAGTTATTCTAGCATATTTCTACATACCAAAAATGTCAAATATGTCCCTATTTCTCAGTCATTGTCCCTGCATTATGTTGGCCTTTGTCCAGATGACTTGCACTAAGAGATTGAGAGCTATCTGTTAAGGCCTGGTGATCATTAAGGCATTCCATGCAAAACCACAGATCTTGAATGCTCTGATTTAAACAGGATTGCTATTAGTATTCACCAGGGGTGGCCCGTGCTATTGGACTGCAGCCCCCCAGCTGTAAAACATAAAGAAATTAGAAAATAAAAGAAAGGAAAAAAATTAAAAATTTGCGCATGCACACTAGTCTGGACTGCTGCTGAGACAGTCTGGAGCATGCGCAGACTGTTTCAGCAGCAGTCCGGACTGGGAAACATGTTAGAGCAAGATCCCAGAAGTCTATGCAGTACAACTGCAATAGACTGTCCTGGAAACTCACTGGGAAACCTATCAGAGTCGGACTGCAACGTCAGAAGTTTGCTGCAGTCTCGTCGGGAAGATCTCGCGATTCAGTGCTGGACGGGCAGGGTCTTGTGTGGATTTATGTGTTTGCAGCTACGGTGGAGACATGGATTTATGTGAACAGAGGGATTTACTTGCTTGCAGCTATGAGATCGGCCTACTACAGGTAAAGTGTGTGTGTGTGTGTGTGTGTGTGTGTGTGTGTGTGTGTGTGTGTGTGTGTGTGTGTGTGTGTGTGTGTGTGTGTTTAAATGCCCCAGTTTCTAAATACTGGTGGCTTCATGGTGGTGTGGTAGGGAATACCTCAGGCTTGAACCCTGTACCTTGTATGCAGGTGTTAAAGACCTGAATTCCCTACCCACCACCATTTGTAAAAAAATTGCAGATTTTTGCCTCATATTTGATCTGATCTGTTCCTCATAATATCTGTGGTTTCTAAATGTTGCAATGCTTGATATTTGATGGTGCAGTGGTAGCATTGTTGCCTCACAGCTGCATGTTTTCAGGTTTGATTCTTGGCTATGGTGCCTTCTTTGTAAGGGTCTGCATCTTCTCCCTGTGTTTGTGTGGGTTTGCTTTTGTGTCCTCCCATGTTACAAAGACATGTCTGCATTATTTCTTCCTGGGCCTCTGCTGAAAATTGTTTTTTTGTTGTTAAATAAAATTGACAGGCATTTGAATTTCAGACTTCAGGTTTCTGAATGTTTAACTCCTTACATATTTGATGGTGCAGTGGTAGCATTGTTGCCTCACAGCTATAGGTTTTCTGGTTTGATTCTTGGCTGGGGTGCCTTCTGTGTGGAGTCTGCATCTTATCCCTGTGTTTGTGTGAATTTGCTCTGGTGTCCTGCCATTTTACAAAGACATGTGTCTGCAGTATTTCTCCCTGGGCCTCTGCTGAAAATTGTTTGTGTACTGTCAGAAGTAAAATTGACAGGCATTTGAATTTCAGACTTCATATTCTTCAGAAAATACATAGTAACACAACCTAAGTTTATAAGATGAATATTTGAAATTTGTTCTTAGTTTTGGGACTGTATTACCCCATTATTAGCTTTGCCCACGTTTTTTGTGCTAAGGTTGACAGCTATGGCAATAACTGAATTCACTGAATATGTTTGAGGGCTGTATTCCCTCATTACTGTGTTTGTCCAGGTGTTTTGTGCTAAGAGGTTGACAGCTATGCTGAGAACTGAATTCATTAAATGATAGCCATTTAAGTTCCAGTCTTCCGCTCTTTCACAAAGCAGCTGATTTGGCATAGTGGTAGGTTGCTCTGACTGTTTTGCACAGGGACCTTGGCAGTAAAATGTATGGTGGTAACACATCATTTTTCTTTCACAAAGCAGGTGATTTGACATAGTGGTATGTTGCTCTGACTGTTTTGCACAGGGACATTGGTAGTAAAATGTATGGTGATAACACAGCATTTTTCTTTCACAAAGCAGCTGATTTGGCATAGTGGTATGTTTCTCTGACTCTTTTGCACAGGGACCTTGGCAGTAAAATGTATGGTGGTAACACAGCATTTTATTCTAGCAACTTTTCAAGATTATACAAGCAATGTTTAATGCGTCCCTGGTTTTTGGGCTTGTGACCACCCCCCCAATAAATTTGGCTTTTTCCAGATTTGTTGTGCTGCGAAGTTGAGATGCAGTTGAGTATTGAGTAGATTTTACAAGGAGCTGAGAGCTGCAGGGGAAGAGAAGTTTAGTGCTGCTTATGCTAAGTCAGCTTGCATTGTTAATAGCACAACAGGTTGTGTACTTGCTTTTGATGCAGAAGGTTGTTGGTTCTACTCCCACAAGGGGTGAATGTTGCCGTACTGAAAAAGTTAAGATACTAACTATGAGCCTGTTATCAGTTTGCCATCCATTTCCTATTGCAATATTACTAGCTTATCATTTTTAATGTAATATAGGCAATTTATTCCTCAGGGGCATCAACCACTTTATTTTTCGATGAAACCGTGAAATATAAAGGTGTTTGCTAGCAGCAACATCTTCATTAGTTACAGATTTATTTAATGTGGAATTATTTAGATGACTTTTTTACTTCTTCAGAGATTTTGCATATTTACTGATAATGGTGGACTGTAGAATTGTGCATATTTACTGATAATGGTGGACTATAGAAATTTGAGTAGACTTTTATGAAGGAAGTGTTCTGAACTGGGTATTTTTGTCATTATGGGTGCATACATTTTGTTCCATTGTTTACTGGAAAGATGTTCTGAATTGGACAGTTTTGTCATTATTGGTGCAAGCGTTTTGTTTCATAGTTTACTGGAAAAATGTTCAAAACAATAGGAAGGTATATCAAAGAGCACATGTATGTTTCATATGCAAGGGGCCTATGATTTGAAAACAGCCCAGAATTAATCTTTATCTGCCACTGATAAAATGTATGTTCTTTGAATGTTGGTTTCAATGCTGTTTCAATTAATGTGAGTTTCAAGGGCAGAGAAGTTTTAATGTTAAGTTTGTTTAGCAGATGTCTTAATGTTTGTGTTGTAAAATGCAAAATAAAACTTTCAAATGAAGCCCAAATCATCATAGAAGTAAATCAGTATGCACATTAGTGTTTATGGTAAATGGAGTGAAATAGCCAAGTAATGGATCATTGGAATGGCTGCAGCGGGAGGCTCCATTCGACCATGATTTTGTGAGGGGGAAGGGCGGCAAACTTAAAGACAGCCCCAGCTGAACTATACCTCCTAACTGTCCAGATTTTCAAAGAATTAATAGATTTTTGCTTCTTATTTTTGGTTTGTTCCTCATAACATTTGTGGTTTTCTGGCAAATCATTTAGGAAGTAAGTCACTAAATAATGACCCACTAGTTTCAGACTTCATAACCTTCAGAAAAATGCATGCTAAAGTAAGACTTGTTGTTCTATCAACTGTCTCAGTTTATACAAGAGCAATTTTTAGTACTGTTTATATGTTCCCCCAATATATTTGGCCTTGTCCAGATTTATTGCATTAACAGGTTGAGAGGTACATGCAAATAAATTGCTTTATAGAATTAGGCATAGCCAAACATCTCAACTTTCCCTGATTTTGGTTCAAAATGTTGCTCTTCCCCCTAATAATCACTCCGCAAAATAGCAATTTTGGAAGAAAACATGGAGGGTTTACAATTAAGAAATAACTGTAATAATCAGAGTTATAGATTACTTTTATTTCAGAAATGCATGTAGATTATTTTATTTTGTCAGCTGCTCAAGGTAGCAGTACTAACATTAAAGTGTCCCTTCTTTGACAGGTTCCCAGCTGTATTGTGTGGCTATTTTATATTTTTACATCACATTTTTGGTCCATGTTTCATAAAATTGTGTTTTTTGGCAAATTAGTGACAAATCATTAAAGACTGAAGTTAGAAAATAAGGACAGATATTTGAGTTTCAGATTTCATACCATTCAGAAAATTCATACTAATGCAAGACCTATTCTATTATCTTTCTAAGTTTATAAGAGCAATACTTAAAAATTGTCCTTATTTTTGGGCCTTTGTCCCACTTCTTTGTATGGCTTTGTCCAGATTTCTTGCTCTGTGGTTGAGAGGTATGACAAATGTGTCAGGGCCATTACAGTCAGCCAGAGACATTTCAAATTGTGACATACTTGTTGCACCTCACTCCCCCATGTAGTGACTCTGGATGTGTCGAAGCAAGGCAAGGAGTAGTTATGCAGTGTAAATGTGCAGAGTATCCACCCCCCCCATCCAAAGTAGACACAAGTACTAAAGTGGCTTTTCATCTGTCCTTGATTTTTGCAGAATGGTCTTGTTTCTGTCATATTTTTTGTACTGTTGATTTATGCCTGTTGCTCTGTGTTTAAGTAGCAATACTTTAATGACCATCAGGTAAGCTTGGCTGAGATCGTAAGATGCAAGTAAGTATTGATAAGCATACTGTTAAAGAATTGCCAACATTGAAAGCCTTTCTGTTGTTGCCATGTAGAGAATACTTAACTAGATAATGTACAAGCCTTGGGTATTGAAATGCATATGACAGTATTTGTAATAAAGGACAGGATTACATTATTTTAAGAAGCTTGTTACACTTGGAGACTTCCAGCCATCTCTGCAGGCTTTACCCGTAAACTAAACAGAATGCCAGTTTTGTGGTCCATAACCTTTACAGTAATCCTTTTAAGCAATGTATCTTGAGCTTATTTCTTGTTTGCTTTTCCTTTTTTACTTTGATCATGTTTTCCCCATGAAACAAGTAGATAGCTGTCAGGCAGCAGGTCTTTTTTGGGATAAGAAACATTTTTACAAGTGGGGGCATCAGAGATTTCTACTTTCAGCGTGTTACTTGGTACTTTAATAAAGCTGAATATAAATTATAATTAGAACTGCAGTGCAAGAAGTGGTTTGAGTTGAGTGCTGCTTGTTTTTCTTATACTTGATTTTGACTGGCATTCCATTAATGTATTTAAAAGGTAATTTATTTTTTCATGCCTCACAACCTTTTTGTTTCCATCTAGATATTAAGTAAGCTGTCATGCAGCCAATGCATTGAAATATTTTTATTCTTCTACACTTCATTTTGTCTTGATTAGACTCTCATAATGACGGTTTGGCACCCATTGCAGTGTATTTCGTTAGTTTTTGTGGTTTTGAGCATAGCTCCTCCCCTTTCTAGTTGGCCACACCCCTTCCCATTGACCCCACCCATTCAGCTGTCTTCTGCAGCCCCCCTTTGATTTGAAGTCACCAGCCACCACTGGTATTCACTTACATAGTTTCGTGGCTGGCAACACTGTTGACAGCCACAATACCTTGCTTATTTATATTTAAACACGGTGTGCTGCATGAATATGCAATGAGCACTGCTGCTCACTGTGCATCACTTCGGACACATATAAACTCCATGTGGGCTTCGTGTGAAGCCTACAGAGAGTTTATTAAATCCCAGGGACTAAGTTTAAAGATAATTATAAATATAAATATAATTGGGAAGGAAAAGAATGAAAATATTTAGGAATAAAAATCGATCTAGATGTGAGTAAGATTATTAATAGTAATTTTGAAAAAATAATTGAAGTGTTACTTCTTATTAAAAAATGGGAGTATGGATGTTATTAGCTTCCCAGCTATAGAATCTTATTCTGTTGCTACAAACTTTAATAATATTATACTCTGGATAGACTCAAGTTACACTAGCCAATGGAAACCATTCAGGAGCAAATTTTACTAAATTCTTATTAGTTTATCAAATATGATAAATTAGATATGTGCACCAATCCTTTCATCTGCTTAATAAAATTTACCTTAGAAGGAACTTTTTTCAATCCTTAGACTCTGCATATATGAAATCAATTCTTAAAACAGTTAAGAAATATGTTTTTAAAACTCCATTAATGTCAAGATGGTGTTTTTTATGCTTTTCCATTGCACACATCTCTAGATTTAAGGAAATTCAGAATAATCTTAAAATGAATTTATTAAAAAAGAATGGATTAGTAGTATGGTCTGATTGTGTGGAAAAAGGAAAAGCTAAGTTGCAAGAATATTTGATGAAAGATTATAAGTTGAATGAAGCTGTTAACCATTTAATATTATCCATCTGTAAGAAATTAAATGAATTTGTAGGTAATATGAGTGAAGAGGAACAGAACACTATTCTCCTATTATATGACTATATGAATGCTATCATTGGGATAAATTGACCTACAAAGGATTCTTGTTCAAGTTTCATTAGTTAATTATGAATACTAGTACTACTGTTAATAATAATAATAATAATAATAATAATAATAATAATAATTTTTATGAAAAATTCTGGAACTTTTTAGATAGTAGTGGACTGAGTGACTCAATAGAGGATAAGAATAAAACTTTGCTACTTAAATCAGTTAGTCATACTTCTTCAAGTTTATACTGGAACGTTTCATGTGTAAATATATACATCATAGGTTTGCTACTCTCTATAAAATCTCTGCTTTTAGTAAAATTACTTCTTCAGTCTATTGGAGACATAGTAAAGATGTAAAATTGATTGGACTGTGAAAATTAGATGTATATTGGGAAGATATAAGTATATTTTTAAGAGGCTATGGTCTGATAATTGTGCAGACAGGACTCAGACAGCCAATAATTGAAACAACCACACTAAGGGACTTTGCACTGCTGTTAACACAGAGACCTAAAGAATGATTAGGAAATTAGATAATGTCATGTAACTTGTCCCATAGCAGCAGGTGTAAGTGTAGGACTGGAGTACAGATGGTCCTGAGTCCTAGTATAGGGCATGCAAACTTTTTTAACTGTTGTGACAGTGCAGTTTATAACAGTGAACTGAAAAACAGACAAGTGTTATTTAAACACTGTTGTGGCAACAGGTGTAAGTATAGGACTACCATACACATGATCCTGGGTTCTAATACAGGATATCCCACACTTTTAGTGTTGTTCCACTTCCCATTATATTAACTTTCACTTATAACACTTCAGCTAGTGTAGTTGATATGAATTATATATATGAGGGATGAGACACTGTTATTGTGTTTTCAGATGTATGACTGAGGGTATACTGTCTGCTATATTTCCTGCAAGTATAATTCTGCTATCTGGACTTGCATGGCCTTCACAATTACCTAAGACACATACACAACAGGATCTATATTCAATAACCTTGTCACATCACACACATACATGTGTAACAGCTCAAACTGTCACCTGCATTTATTTATGATTCCTGCCTATGTCTTAGCATCACTTCTTCTGTGGCAAAGACGTCAAATCAATAGTGTGGAAGAAAATGGTTTGCCTCTTATGGCTAGGTTTGAATCCCACAGTGTAAGAATCAATTTTCTCAGTGTATAAAGGCAAAAACAAATGTGTCAGTTCATTAACTTTATGAACCCAATGTATGTCTGCAAACCCAGCCTAACTCACCTAACAGTTACCTTCCAATTTCCAATATATATTTCCAGGCTACATCAGTAGACAGCTGTCAAAATGCGGCTAAGTGTCAGATTAACCTTCCAGTTTCAGTTATTTAATTCCTCCCTACTTGGCACTGTTGGGCCCTGCTTAACATCATGCAATCGCAGTTGGCATCACTGCTCAGGTTTGCACACTATCAGTAAACACTATAACTGGAATTGTTGGAAAAGCATCAATTTCCATTGCTCTAGGTCAGCTGGCAGACATGGTTGGCACTGGAGAGGAAGGTGCCAAGTTTAGGGCATAGATGTGGAGTGTCCAGGAGTCCAGGATATTTATTGGACTCCTGGTAAAGTACCAAATCCAAAGGCTTCTGCAGGGGACTATTCAGCTCCCAGTACAAGTCTGAGGCATGGAATAGTTTGGTCCAGGCTTCATCCAGCACCACTGGTATCCCACACACTGAAGAGCAATGTAGGTATCATTTCAATGACCTATGCAGGAGGTAAAGGGATACTTCCAATCATTGGTTGCATGAGTTTGAGACTGCAGACATCCCAGAGCTGTGTAAGTATGACAATAAGAAAGTACTTGTAAGAATTAGAAAGCTAAATATTGACAGCACTGGTATGCATAATGCTCTTATGTTGTTTTCTGTTCTTTCCCCAGCTCCCAATGAACATGCGTTTAATTGACAGGATCATGTTGCTCAATTGGAGAGACTGAGGGAAGCAAGTGGTATGCATGCAGCAGAATAGAAGTGTTAGTATAGATTTAAAAGTTAAAGATAGCCTTTTTGGTCTTTTATACAGTTGTATCAAACTGAGCCTGCATATCCCAACTATAAAAGCAAATATAACAGTACCAAGAATACTACTCACAGCTAAAGGTGCTTTCACCAAACAAAAGAAAAAGTAGTTATAAAGATGTGAAAGCATCCACCACGAATCCGTCAGCAAAACACAGGATACAGCTAGTCCCAAATGAAGTCCATTGACAATCGTTTAAAAACAGCAAAAACTTTTATTCAGTGACAAGAAATGAGCGCTTTCGCATAGCCAGGCTATGCTTCTTCAGATATCAATTAAGAATAAAATATCTAGTGCCTATATAGTGCTTTTTGGCGGGCTCATTAAACATACAAATTCCTAATAATCAACTAGTAATTAGTTGTTATAGAAACAAGAAACAAATTTAAAAACAGTAAAAACTATATACATCGCCTAAAACTATGCATGTAAATTATGCACATAACAATTTAATCATAGATCGTATAATCAATCATCTCAAACAGCAATAGTAATCTAAAGAAACTCAAAGAACATCCTAGAGCCTCAAATATACTTTTAAATCTGTGTTATTTGAACCTTCACTCTCAACAGGCGTAGCAGCCGCCACTATATCCAGCAAAGCAAGACTGAGTAGAATGACTCACTACGCTTTAGCATGGATTAACTAAAGTAAATACAAAAAACGTTAAATATCCATGACCAAAGGTACTCACAAACACCACAGTGCTGTAACTCACTTTTATATCATTAGAACGTTCCCAGATCCAAAGCCTTGGGTATATTACAGGCTGGTTTCACATTATGTAAAAAATATATACATCCAAAAAGCCCTCGTAGCTATACGAAGAATCAAATGCTTGGGAAATCTAAAAGAAAACTTAGAGAAGACAAAGCTTCTTCTGGGTCCTAATACCTGAAGCGTATCTTTCTTTGCAAACATAGAGCTATAATTTTAAATTCCTTATCTATGTTGTATAAAACTTAGTCGTCTCAATAGACAGAACAGTAGTTCATGTAAAATACATAACTAAGAATTTCTCTTCCATAAATGTTGATAACCTTGAATTGAATGACATCGCTCATAAAAATAAAGATATATAAAGTAAATATAGAAAATACATACATATATAAACATGATAACATGAATATAAGATAATAACAGACTCTATACACAGCAAATAAACTGCAAGCATCCCGAACATCGAAATATGGCACACGCTCATGTAGATATATTAGTGATCAAACCTACATTTGTACCAAATCAACACCGGTACAACCACAAGGCAATATACCTGCTATAGCACATCAAAACGTGTGTATGAGAGCACAAGCCTTCATACTATACTATAAGTACCTTATATTACAAAAGAGAAAATATTGTATATATGGAAACTATGATATAGGGGGTTTCCATATATAAAGTAAGGGTACTAAGTCACAATACTACAAGACGACTAGATAACCCTTCTAAAGTAGGGGCAGTATCCATGCTAAAAAACAAACCAATACATAGTTCATAATACATAATATATAAACCTCAAAAAAGTGGATACTGAGGGAATATAAAATGCCCCCGCCCATGGCTAAAGAATAGACAATACCAGACAAATAAAAAGAAATTAAAACTATCATTACTAAACAGTAGAGTAATTAAAAGATCCTATACATAGAGGGACCAAATAATATAATATACACCATTAAGCACAAGGCCTAGAGTCCCATTACTCAATACTACCTACGTTCTAAAAGTACAGGTTTTAAAGGTATGGAGCTATTCAGGCCAGGGGGAAGATGTGCTGCTAGCTTAAGTATCCAGTGTAACTCGGCCTTTGCTAGCATGTGTTCAATGTTACCTCCCCTTGCAGTGGATCTAACAATTTGTAGGACCCTAAAAACAAAGCAATGGGAGGGATGATCTTGTATATGCCTAGCCAAGGCATTGGTCTCCTCTTGTTTTCTGATTTCATAGAGATGGTCATAAATGCGATCACGCATTAATAATATTCTTAGGGACACCTATCAATTACTTGAGACCCTGAAAAGTGTACATTTGGAAAAACCTAGGGAACGTTATCTACTTGTAACTATGGATGTTGAGAAACTTTTTACTTCTATCCCCAATGATGTAGGCATCCAATACATCAGAGAATTACTACATAATGAAACTCAATTCTCCAAAGATAGAATTATTCTGGTTACACAACTGTTAGATATAGTTCTTAATAATAATATCTTTATGTTTGGTGATGAGTGTTTCTTGCAGGCATGGGGGGTAGCTATGGGGACCCCCTGTGCCAATACATACGCTAACCTCGTAGTATATTGGTGGGAGAAGCAGTTTCTGTTTGGTCATACTTCCTTTGGTCAAGTTAAATACTATAAAAGGTTTGTGGATGACATTCTCCTATTTTGGGAAGGATCTAGTTCAGATTTTTCAACATTTTTGGAACATCTACATACCACCACTAATTTTCTTAAATTTACGGTAGACAGTTCACATTACCATGTAAATTTCCTAGATGTCACAATACGGTTAACTGATGAAGGGTACATTACTACTACCCTGTTTAGAAAAGCTGCTTGGAGAAATGCACTGCTTGCTGCTGATAGTATGCATCCAGCGTATACATTTCGTGGGATAGTAACCAGTCAGTTTATCAGGATATCTAGACTCTGTCAAAATATGAAAGATTTACAAGAGGAATCCACCAAGTTAGAGTACTTATTTAAGGAAAGGGGCTATGATATGATGATGGTCAGAGATACCAGAAGGAATATCATTGGTGACATAGATATGGTCACTCCTGGTGAATTACATACAACGCATGGATTCAGAAACAGAACACATGTGGGTTTGGCTCCTAGTGATAGTACTTTACAATATGTAATTAAATATACCAATGAAGTTGAAAGTATTAGAGGTATCATTAGAAAAAATTGGAACGTTCTTACTGTGAATAAGCAGATCAAGGATATAGTAGGTCTCACACCAAGGTTCTGTTACAAAAACAGTGATAACTTAAAGAAACAACTTTGCAATGACCAACATATCACCAATGTAAGCAAACCTTCTGGCTTGCTTTTGGGTGGTATAGTAACTAAAGGGACTTACCCATGTTTACATTGCCCTAGGTGTAATAGCCTAAGTAAAATGCAGGAATTTAAGCATCCACATATGGAAATAATTTTTAAACCTAAATTTTATGCGGATTGCAATACTAGAAACGTTATCTATTTGGCTACTTGCCTTCTTTGCTCAGCTTTCTACGTAGGCTTAACCAAAAGGAGACTGCGTGATCGCATTTATGACCATCTCTATGAAATCAGAAAACAAGAGGAGACCAATGCCTTGGCTAGGCATATACAAGATCATCCCTCCCATTGCTTTGTTTTTAGGGTCCTACAAATTGTTAGATCCACTGCAAGGGGAGGTAACATTGAACACATGCTAGCAAAGGCCGAGTTACACTGGATACTTAAGCTAGCAGCACATCTTCCCCCTGGCCTGAATAGCTCCATACCTTTAAAACCTGTACTTTTAGAACGTAGGTAGTATTGAGTAATGGGACTCTAGGCCTTGTGCTTAATGGTGTATATTATATTATTTGGTCCCTCTATGTATAGGATCTTTTAATTACTCTACTGTTTAGTAATGATAGTTTTAATTTCTTTTTATTTGTCTGGTATTGTCTATTCTTTAGCCATGGGCGGGGGCATTTTATATTCCCTCAGTATCCACTTTTTTGAGGTTTATATATTATGTATTATGAACTATGTATTGGTTTGTTTTTTAGCATGGATACTGCCCCTACTTTAGAAGGGTTATCTAGTCGTCTTGTAGTATTGTGACTTAGTACCCTTACTTTATATATGGAAACCCCCTATATCATAGTTTCCATATTTTCTCTTTTGTAATATAAGGTACTTATAGTATAGTATGAAGGCTTGTGCTCTCATACACACGTTTTGATGTGCTATAGCAGGTATATTGCCTTGTGGTTGTACCGGTGTTGATTTGGTACAAATGTAGGTTTGATCACTAATATATCTACATGAGCGTGTGCCATATTTCGATGTTCGGGATGCTTGCAGTTTATTTGCTGTGTATAGAGTCTGTTATTATCTTATATTCATGTTATCATGTTTATATATGTATGTATTTTCTATATTTACTTTATATATCTTTATTTTTATGAGCGATGTCATTCAATTCAAGGTTATCAACATTTATGGAAGAGAAATTCTTAGTTATGTATTTTACATGAACTACTGTTCTGTCTATTGAGACGACTAAGTTTTATACAACATAGATAAGGAATTTAAAATTATAGCTCTATGTTTGCAAAGAAAGATACGCTTCAGGTATTAGGACCCAGAAGAAGCTTTGTCTTCTCTAAGTTTTCTTTTAGATTTCCCAAGCATTTGATTCTTCGTATAGCTACGAGGGCTTTTGGATGTATATATTTTTACATAATGTGAAACCAGCCTGTAATATACCCAAGGCTTTGGATCTGGGAACGTTCTAATGATATAAAAGTGAGTTACAGCACTGTGGTGTTTGTGAGTACCTTTGGTCATGGATATTTAACGTTTTTGTATTTACTTTAGTTAATCCATGCTAAAGCGTAGTGAGTCATTCTACTCAGTCTTGCTTTGCTGGATATAGTGGCGGCTGCTACGCCTGTTGAGAGTGAAGGTTCAAATAACACAGATTTAAAAGTATATTTGAGGCTCTAGGATGTTCTTTGAGTTTCTTTAGATTACTATTGCTGTTTGAGATGATTGATTATACGATCTATGATTAAATTGTTATGTGCATAATTTACATGCATAGTTTTAGGCGATGTATATAGTTTTTACTGTTTTTAAATTTGTTTCTTGTTTCTATAACAACTAATTACTAGTTGATTATTAGGAATTTGTATGTTTAATGAGCCCGCCAAAAAGCACTATATAGGCACTAGATATTTTATTCTTAATTGATATCTGAAGAAGCATAGCCTGGCTATGCGAAAGCGCTCATTTCTTGTCACTGAATAAAAGTTTTTGCTGTTTTTAAACGATTGTCAATGGACTTCATTTGGGACTAGCTGTATCCTGTGTTTTGCTGACGGATTCGTGGTGGATGCTTTCACATCTTTATAACTACTATAAAAGCAAATATGCATGCATTAGTCTGTAGCACAAACCAATTGTAAGAGTCCAATATTAGACTGTAGTCAGAGTTTGCGGGTTCAAATGCCATGATTCCCAACTATTTATTACTGTTATTTTTTCAGTAATATTTACATTAAATTAAAAACCCTATAACAGTGGCACAAATACCCTGCTGAAATCTGTGTAACTGGAATATGCATATGTGCAATTCATGCACATTTCAAGGATTACTTTCAGCAATCTGTAGTATAGTATGCATCTGGTACAACATATATTTAAATGTAATACTTCAGATAAGAGTTGTATAATGTTGTAAATGCATTGCATGTCACATATGATAGTACCAATGTTATCTCTTTTTTTCTCTCACCCCAACCCTTCTCTCTCTTTATTTTCTATTATGTGTTGTCAAAATATCTCTATGGCATCCATATGTACCACATCACTAAATGCTACACAGCACTGTGAGTCTGGCCAGTTCCACTGGATCAGCCTGCCCCCACTCCACTGGCTCCAGCACCAGTACCCAGCATGTCAGGGAGCTAACATCACAGCACTGTCTCTGCTACCCCTGCATTACCTGCACCATCAAGTCATACTGCTCTGGAAGCTGGTGAACTGGTACCATCCAGGAGCAGTGGTGGAGGTGGTGGTTTCATCATATGCAGGGAGATGCCAGGGATGGTGCATAGGGTCCTGCACTGCACCACTGGTATACATCTATGCCAGATGCAGAGGCTGCTCTCCCTCATGGTCTGTAGAAGGAGAAGACATAAAGCACTCCAGCCACCAGCAGAATATAGGGACAGTGATGACAGTCCAGTTGGTGAGGTCTAATTTCTCACTCTCTTCAAGCTTGATGCCCATGAGCTTGCGTTGTTCCCTCCCCTCACCCCAATTATGGTGTTCCCCAACATTTTGTGTCCATCAATGTCTCTGTCTATTGGCTTGTTTGTCTTCTTTGTTTGCATTTGCTTCCTCACCTACCCAACTTACCTGACCAAGACATACCTATATCCCTTACCCAGCAGTCCTCTCTGACCGTATTAAAAAAAAATGGGCACCTATCCCACAAATAAATTCATCCCATACATAGCTCTCCATTTTGCACATGTGTCTTCTTGATACACTTGATTTGGTCCATTTGACTATAAAGCATGATTATGTCATTGTCATCCCTCCTTTTGGAGGTGACAACCCAAATTCAGCTAATATTCTGCACATATGATCAGTTTTTTACTGTTGAAGAAATGGATAGCTACGATTCTTTCCTACCTCCCTCCTGCACATTCCTGTATTACTTTTCCTTTGTTCTCCCCCCTTCTTGTTCCCCATTTCACCACTTTCTGATTTACCCAATTTTAACACCTGTAATCTGGTCAAAAATACAGTCACACACAACACACATAAGTAGCAGAAAAAGCAGTGGGTCTTTTCACTTTTTGGCTTCTATGTTTGCGTGGAGTTTTGTATCAAACTACAATGCCAAGCAATGGTGACCAGTGGTACAATGCTGTGGTTATCTCCATGCAATCTTGCTTAACCCTCCTGTGGTATGGCAACATACAACAACACACGTAATATACAGAATTAATGTAATTGTGTTATCACTGTTTATTTAAAAGTGTTTAAAAGTATTAGATACACCTGGATTCAAACCCAGTATCATCTGGACTCAAAAAGAAATGTGTCGATGCATTTACACCTGCTGACACAGAGTCAGTTAAGCAGCAGGTGTGTCTCATAGACTTGATGCTAACTCTTAGACTTTAGCAATGTGGCTCACATTTATGCACTGCTTAACTACACGCAAACAAAGAAAATAATAGAAGTGCATATCTTGCATGCATAAACACTTTGTCAACCATTGCACAACCCAGCTGCTCAACATACTTTGAAAAGGTAAACATTATTGTGTATTACTGCTGTTTACTATCCATTTCCTGTCTATGACATGAAATTACATGTTGAAACATAACAAACTGAAGGCCCTATCTAACACTATGTCATATATTTACAATACAGCCATGTGTTGCCTCCTCCAAACACTGTAACCCTGGGGTCTCAGTACTTTTTTCATACATATATCGAGCCAAAAGATATTGCCAATATACTGGCCGACAGATTCACTGGAAACTTTAGACCTCTCTTCCCCCTAAAAGACCAATCACAGTACCAGTACATTGCCAGGTAGCCAATATTATTGCTGCACAGGTTAAACCAGCACTGTCCAAGACCAAGAATATAGCTTCTATGAGACCTGAAAATATCTCTGACTGTGTTCTACATGAACTAAAGAGTGAACTGGCACCTCACCTGTGTGCCCTGTTCAATCACAGCCTCACCTCAGGCTTTGTCCCTACTGAATGGCGCACTGTTATAGTCATCCCTCTCCGCAAAGGAGGAGTGACTACAGAACCTGGGAACTATCACCCAGTTAGCCTAACACGTCTGATATGCAAAGCTATGGAGCACATCATCATGGACCTAATAAACAAGGATACAGGGAATCTCCAAACTCTGGATCCCATACAGTTTTGTTTTGTGAAGGTAGATCATGCCTGCTCAACTTGGTTGAATTCTTTGAGTCAGTCACCAGAGCTGTGGATGAAGACAAGGTGGATCATGCAGCCTACCTTGATCTGGCCAAGGCCTTTGATACCATTCCCCACTCAGGAATCACAGAAAAACTCACTAAGCCAGCATCAACCCCTGTATCACAAGGTGGGTTACAAACTGGCTCACAGATAGAACCCACAGTGTGAAAGTAGCTGACTCCAAGTGAAACTGCTGACCAGTGAAGAGTGGAGTCCCACAGGGATTGGTCCTGGGTCCTCTTCTGTTTGTTATCTACTTCTCAGAAGTCCAGGTCAACACAAAGGGACTCTGGCTGACAAAGTTCACAGACAATTGCAAGTTGGGAACCATTATTAACTCCCCAAGTGATGTTGACATCCTACAGAAAGGCCTCACTCAGACAAACGACTGGTGTCAGAACCATGTCCTTAAGCTTTATGTCCAAAAATGTGCTGTCATCCCCTTTAGGAAAACCCAGTTCTCATGAATTACCACACTGATGGTAATCCACTGAACACAGAAGGTGTTATAAGAGATGTAGGAACACAGGTTGACAGCAACCTCTCTTTTGACCACCACATTGCCACTGTGGTCAGAAAGTCCTTCTATGTGGCACATCTCATTACTAAGGGTTTTTCATCCAGGAAGAAAGAGGTCATTGTCTCTCTCTACTCTTCCCACATTAGGCCAATCATCGAGTACAATGCCACATTTGGCATGTACCTCACTATACACCTGCAACAACTGGAGAGGCTGCAAAAGTTCCTCACAAAGAGGATTCTAGGCCTTTTTACACTTGTCCTATATGGACAGACTCAAAAAACTCCAACTATTCTCTGTCTCATATCACCTACTTAGAGGCAATCTCTGATTGACTTACAAAGCCATGTCTGACCCAGCTCTGTTAGAAATGCTACATCTAAAGAAATCCCAATCCCTCCTCACCACACACTCCAGAGACCTCAACCTCATTACCACAATCAACAGAATGTGCTGGAGAGACAGGTTCATAACCCAGACACTGCCCATGCTATGGAATACACTTCACATATATGTCAAGCAGATTACCTCACTGGCCCTCTTTAAGAGAAATATTGATGAGTGGATGGGAAATAGAAAATTCACCCCGGGGATCACTCCAGTGGCTCTAGTTGACAGTGGCACTGGGAACTAAGGTAGGGTGGCATGATACCAGGGCAATCCTATGGGCTAGGCTTGTAAAGGCTCTAGGTCCATTAGCTTAGTGCACACCTATGAAGCTATGAATCTATGAACACGTATCACCTACACTACAGCAATTAATGTCAAATGTTGTGTGTCATGCAATGCACACCAATCTGTTAATATGTAGAACTAGAACTATTGACCAATAAGCCTAAAAAAGCCTTATCTGTAAGGTTATGGAAGGGATCAGCATGGATCTTATCCACAAGGAAACAGGTGACCTTCAACACACTTGACCCAGCCCATTTTGATTATGTCAAGGGTAGATCTTGCTTATTAAACATAGTGGATTTTGATAATGACCCCAAAGACCTGGATGAGGGATAACAGGACATAGCGTTTTGTTGATTTATCCAAGGCTGTTGACACTATTCCCCATTCAGGTATCATAGAGAAACTCTCCCATCTGAGGATTAATCAATACATTAATAGATGGATAGCCAACTGGATCACTGACAGAAGGCACTCTGTCAAACCTGGGGACTGAACCTCCACCACTAGACCACTTAACAGTGAAATACCAGAAGGATCTGTGCTGGGCCCTCAACTGTTTGGAAATTATTACTCTGAAGTCCAGGCAAAGGTAGATGGCCTGTAGCTTGTCAACTGGATGCAGTCATATAGAGTCCCCCAACTATGTTAACATAGATAGACTGGGTAGGAAACAGAAAATACACACCAGGGATCCCACCTGTGTCCCTGCTAGACAGGGGAAACAGGTGTTGTCTTTGTAGGAACATGGGCAACATTCTTGGCTAGGCTTATAAGGCCCTCTGGGCCAATAGCCTAGTATCATCCGATGAACCTATTACAGAAGGGGCTGACACAGAGAAATGATGGGTTCCAAACTCATGCACTGAGCCTTAAGGCAAAAAATGCTTCATTGTTCTCTTTTGCAATGAAGTACCCCTGCTAATTTTGATAGACATAGCATCCATCTAAGCTCCAGCACAGTTTTGTGAGACTTGGAAACACATGTTGAAAGCAATCTGCACTTCAATCACTATGTATTCATAGTGGTGAGACATGCATTCTACATTGTGCAACTCTTAATTAAGGTCATCACATCCAAGGCCAGGGATGTCACATCTCTGCTGTACCCTACCTTTATCAGACCACTAATTGAGTACAATGTTGCCTTCTGGCTGTACCTCACCAAACACCTACAGCAACTGGAGAATCCACAGAGGTTTGTGACTGGGAGAATCTAGGTCCTCCAAAACATGACAAACGTGGAAAGACTGAAAGACCTGCCACTGTACTCAGTATCATGCAGGCTGCTGAGAACACACCTTTGTCTGGCATACAGAGCAGTCTCAAACCCCTGTCCTTCTGGAAATGCAGGACATCTGCAAATCAAATGGGACAAGAATGACTTGCTCCATGGATCTCAACCTAGCCTGTGACATAGAACATGCTGGGAAGACAAATATATCTCCCAGTGGTTGCCACTTTTCTGTAATCAGTTCCCACTGCATGTGAAGCAGTGCTCCTCAATTACCTTATTTAAGCACAATCTTGGTAACTGGATGGGTGGTTGCAAATTCACCTCTAAGGTGGCACCTATGTCCCTCATGGACAGGGCCAATCTGTGCTGATCACAAAATCACTCTGCTAACAACAACCATCTAACTATGTTCAATAAGGGTGCTTGTGTTTTTACATGGCTAGGCTTGTAAATGCAGGGCCATTATACTAGTAACCTCATATGCACTTATCAGGCCATGAACATATGCAAGCCTCTCAACATTTTCTCTCCAACATGATCTGCTGATGTCATCCACTGTAAGTTGGCTTGCAGTTTTGTAAAAGTCAGACTTGTGCCGTGGCACTTGCATAAAGTGCTGAGATCTCTAGTCTGTGTACATAGATAGGTAGGGGAATGCCTCTCAACATATTCTCTCCAACATGATCAGCTGATGTTATCCACTGTAAGGTGACTTGCAGTTTTGTAAAAGTCAGACTTGTGCCATGGCACTTGCGTAAAGTGCTGAGATCTGTAGTATGTGTACATAGATAGGTAGGGGGTTCTATTCTCACTGCAGTTAACTGGGGGAGTCTTTGTTTTCTTCCTTGACATTACAGATAGCCTATTACACCATCATGTGGGACACTGTCATTATCATATTCTCCTCGCCAAATACTGCTGATATAATCGGCTATAAAGTGCAGTCTAAGAGACTCCAAGTCAGACTTGAGATTTCGCTAATTCTGATTTGTGAATGTGCACTATTACCACCAGGGCAGCGTCAAAGACTGTCCTGGAAGCCAAGTAGAAGTCACTTCACCCTATATGATCCAGATTGCTATGACATTGTGGCATGGTTGGTAGGCCCTGCATTTTTGTGGTGAGAAACACCTGTGGTCTCTCGAACTGTTACATTTATCTTGTGAGGAATATGCATAAGAGAGAGCATTATACTCTATTAGTGTTTTGATTAAGTTCGAGTACTGTGTTGTAATATAATCCTCAGATCTGAATATGATGGCATGACTTATGATGTGCACAACATAGGCTTTCAATAACAGTGTGGACACTTGGCAGTCAAAGTTCAGATTGCTGTCTATGTTTGTTCCCAGTGCTTGTATCATTGGGTTTCTGCATAGCTGGACTATTGTCAATAGTGTAATTAGCAGGGAATTCCACTTTCTAGAATGACAAAATAAAGACACATTTTTGTATTTATCTGTAGACCATATGGCTTGGTCAACAAGCATTTGTCTGTGTTAGCCCCTTCTGTTGTATGTTATCATCATTGGTGGACTCAATAACTGCACCCAGTATGCAAGAATCAGCAATAGACATAAGGCAAAGGCTGTATACTTTAGCCTGAACTGTTGAGAAATAGTGTCCAAACAGTAAAGGTTCAAGCACAGATCCCAGGGGTAAGCCAATGGTGACAGCTCTACTGGTAGAGGTTGAGTCACCAGCTTCCACAGTATGTGCTCTGTCAGTGAGCCAATCGATTACCATTTAGTGATGCAAGTGTTAATCCCCAGCTGGGTGAGTTTCTCAATGATACCTGCATGGGCAATTGTGTCCAAACCCTAGGCCAGATCAGGATAGCCAGTATGCACTATCTTACTTTCATCCAGGCCTATTACACATAATCAATGGGCTGTGACAACATTACAGATCATCTATCATGTGACTCAGCACATACACCTTCCTGACATGGTTGAATACACACTTCAACACACCCTCCACACAAACTATTTTCCTGTAGAAGGGTGTACATTAACATGCATCCATTTGGGTTGGGGGGGGCAGCAACTAATGCATGCATGTATAGACACATCCTAACTCTCCTCATCAGCGAGGTAGACCAACATCATGAACCTTTTACTAAATGTAAATTAGTAATATCCCAGATGTGAGCAACAGACTGTGTGAGTTGTTAATGCTACACCATGTCTGTTACATCTGTTAGATGTCCTCAGAGAGGTCATCAAGGGCATGCATGATGACAACACTATCATTGTTTTGAAGTTGACAAGCCCATGGCATTTGACACAAATTCACACTGAAGTATTCACACAGCAATGTCAAATGTTGGCGTGAACACCTATATCACCAAATGGGGAGACCACTGTATCACATACATGGCTTGGAAATATGTTTAAACATGTGAAGTGAAGTATATCTCAGGTCCATTGATCAGGTCTGCACATCAGGCCTTTCTGCTAGGGCCTTTCCTGTACATTACTACGTCACAGACATCACAAATGACATACCCATCCTGTATCCAAACTATGTGAAGGATTATAGATTGTGGGCAATCATTGACTCCAACTGTAATATTAGTATAATACAGGGGTCTATATTAGAACATCGAAGTTTCAGAACTTTGAATGTTTTAATACCGACCCCCAATAAGCGAAAGCTGAAAATAGCAAAGTATCAGAAAACCAAATTCTTTCCTAGAGAAAGAATTCAGTGTTCTGTTCCTGTCGCTTCACTGTTTTCAGCACTGTGGTGGAAAGTTACAGGTTGAGTTCAGGTAAGTGTGCGATTGTGTGGACGTGAGGGTTAGGATGGGTTAGATGAGTTAGGGTTAGGGCGCGGGTCATGTAAGTGTGTGAATGTGTGGATGTGAGGGTTAGGGCGAGGTAGGAGAGTTAGGGTTAGGGCGCAGGTGAGGTGCGTGTGTGATAGTGACGGACCTTAGGGTTAGGGTTTGGGTTAAGGTAAGTTGGTAGATAGTGGTGTATGTACAGTTTGACGTAGGGTTATATGTAAGATTTTAGGTGTATGTGTGTGGATTGCTGTTTGTTTGGTGTGTTTGTGTTTTGTGTATGTGTTTTAGAACAGCAAATTTTTTCCCTAGGAAAAAATCCGCTGTTCTGAATTTTCGATATTATCAGTTTTCGCTTAATAGGGGTCGATATTAAAACATTCCAAGTTCTGAAACTTCGATGTTCTAATATAGACCCTAATACAGACAGTATCAGAACATACTAAAGATTGCTGCCACAGCCATGACAACACCTGCAATGACACAAAAAGATGGGGGGATTTGATATGTCAGGAAAATAAACACACAACCCCAGTATAATCACACCAATAGGTATGTGGCCTATGTCCTGGGGTAGATGGTACGTGAAATGGATGCCAGCATGTGGCCACAGTGCTGACTAATCCCTTGTATGTGACACAACTACTGAGTATGTGAAGGACATCCACATCCCAGGCCATAATGCCTCCATAGTTCACAGCCTTCATCATACCAATAATTGAGTACAATGCACCCTTCTTCAAAAGCTACATGCTCACTACAGATCTTCCACAGATGTGTAACTGAAGTGTACCTACTTTGCCACAGTGAGCTGTCACACAACTTAATGGCCATATCTGGGTATTTTTTTTGTGGCATAAACATTACTGTCTGATGGTACGGAAACCCTGTCAAGGTGTTACAGCAGATGCATGTGTAATACCTGTTCCGGTGATGGACACAGTACATACATATCTGTTTGACAACATTAATGGCATAGGTAACATTTGTGACAGCGTGGATTATGCCATATATATTTGCCATGCACACCAGTTAACTAGCCTGTATTGATCATGTCACACAAAGGTATAGCAGTGTCACTCCTAACACTCCCAGCAGATGTTACATTGTCAGGACAGTGTGCATGATTACTCCTACAGAGTGCAGACATGTCATAATAGTTGTAAAGGTGTGTTTGTGCAGAACCCTATCTGATCACTATAAATCACACATGCTATGTCACAGACATGGGATTACTGGTGATATTATTCTGATATTATGCATGACTCTTTGTACTTCTTCTAATGTTGCCAATGTCCCTTTACCTGTGTCCCACATCCTGGAGACCTCTGCTGAGATTCAACTCATGTTCAGGCAAATCAATTTGCACATCTACACAAAATGTACCCTACCTCAATTGTATGTCATATCCCTGATAGAGGTCCTCTGCATTGTTCATGTAAGGATGCTTATCTCACACAGGCATCCTCCCATTGCTATGTCAGCTTGTGTGATAGTTACATAATAAACATTTTCATTGTGCCGTCCCTACTATATCATATTGATATGTGACTGGTGTTGCTGCTACAACCGTCTTCCATTGACATGCCCTCATCTGCTGCACATTAGTTTATTTCACCTGTCCTTCTTCTCTCTGCTCTTTCCTAGAATTCATCTGTGTGTCCCTATTCATAACACACACTTCCCCTGAGTGTTTCTTTTACATGTCAGTCCTTGTATTTTTACAGATCATTTACACAACTTCAGTACAGAATGCCAGGAATGGGATTTTACAATAAAGTAATCTACACTGTAGATACACTGTCCTGTACTGTGTTTGGACCATATACTTAACAATCATACCTCTCAACTGTCAAGTTTTTCACAGAATGTCCAGATCTTTCCCTTTATATCTTTTGGTGTGTTCCATATCAAATTTATGGTTTTCTGCCATATCAATGGAATAATCTCAGGACTGATGTGACTCAATATTGCATACATTCAGACTTCAAATCCTTCAGAATATGTATCTTAACAAAATCCCTGGTTATTCTAGCACATTTCTACATACCAAAAATGTCAAATATGTCCCTATTTCTCAGTCATTGTCCCTGCATTATGTTGGCCTTTGTCCAGATGACTTGCACTAAGAGATTGAGAGCTATCTGTTAAGGCCTGGTGATCATTAAGGCATTCCATGCAAAACCACAGACCTTGAATGCTCTGATTTAAACAGGATTGCTATTAGTAATCACTTACATGATTTCATGGCTGGCAACACTGTTGACAGCCACAATACCTTGCTTATTTATATTTAAATATGGTGTGCTGCATGAATATGCAATAAGCACTGCTGCTCACTGTGCATCACTTAGGACACATATAAACTCCATGTAGGCTTTGTGTAAAGCCTACAGAGAGTTTATTAAATCCCAGGGACTAAGCTTATAGATAATTATAAATATAAATATAATTGGGAAGGAAAATAATGAAAATATTTAGGAATAAAAATCGATCTATATGTGAGTAAGATTATTAATAGTAATTTTGAAAAAATAATTGAAGTGTTACTTCTTATTAAAAAATGTGAGTATGGATGTTATTAACTTCCCAGCTATAGAATCTTATTCTGTTGCTACAAACTTTAATAATATTATACTCTGGATAGACTCAAGTTACACTAGCCAATGGAAACCATTCAGGAGCAAATTTTATTAAATTCTTATTAGTTTATCAAATATGATAAATTAGATATGTGTACTAATCCTTTCATCTGCTTAATAAAATTTACCTTAGAAGGACCTTTTTTCAATCCTTAGACTCTGCATATATGAAATCAATTCTTAAAACAGTTAAGAAATATGTTTTTAAAACTCAGTTAATGTCAAGATGGTATTTTTTTATGCTTTCCCATTGCAGACACCTCTAGAGTTAAGGAAACTCAGAACAATCTTAAAATGAATTTACTAAAAAAGAATGGATTAGTAGTATGGTCTGATTGTGTTGAAAAAGGATAAGCTAAGTTTCAAGAATATTTGATGAAAGATTAGAAGTTGAATGAAGCTGTTAACCATTTAATATTATCCATCTGTAAGAAATTAAATGAATTTGTAGGTAATATGAGTGAAGAGGAACAGAACACTATTCTCCTATTATATGACTACATGAATGCTATCATTGGGATAAATTGACCTACAAAGGAAGCTTGTTCAAGTTATATTAGTTAATTATAAATACTAGTGCTACTATTATTAATAATAATAATAATAATAATAATATTAATAATAATTTTGATAACCCAGCCACTGGGGATGCACAAGCCAGTGCATTTCTTTGTGCCGGTCCCAAGCCCGGATAAATGGGGAGGATTGCGTCATGAAGGGCATCTGGCGTAAAAATTCTGCCACATCACTTATGGCGCAAAAATTTCATATTTCCATACCAGATCGGTCGAGGCCCGGGTTAACAATGACCGCCACCAGTGCTGTGAAATTGGGCTACTGTTGGCCGAAGGAGAAGAGGAGGGCAAAGGCATGCCTGAAGGCAGAAAGAGAGGAGGAAGATTAAAAGTGTAGCAGTGAGGGTAGGAACTTTGAATGTTGGCAGTATGACTGGTATAGGAAGAGAGCTAGCTGATATGATGGAGAGAAGGAAGGTTGATATATTGTGCGTGCAAGAGACCAGATGGAAGGGAAGTAAGGCCAGGTGTTTAGGAAACAGGTTCAAATTGTTCCATCATGGTGTGGATGGCAGGAGAAATGGGGTAGGGGTTATACTAAAGGAACAATATGCCAAGAGTGTTTTAGACGTGAACAGAGTGTCTGACAGAGTGATGTTTATGAAGCTCAAAATTGATGGTGTAATGATGAATGTGTTAGTGCATATGCTCCACAAGTTGGGTGTGCGATGGATGAGAAAGAGAAATTTTCGAGTGAGTTGGATGAAGTTGTGGTGAGTGTACTCAAGGGTGAGAGACTAGTGATTGGAGCGGACTTTAATGGGCATGTTGGTGAAGTAACAGAGGGGATGAGGAAGTGATGGGTAGGTATAGTGTTAAGGAGAGGAATGCAGAAGGTCAGATGATTGTGAATTTTGCAAAAAGGATGGACATGGCTGTGGTGAATACGTATTTTAAGAAGAGGGAGGAGCATAGGGTGACGTACAAGAGTGGAGGAAGATGCACACAGGTGGATTATATCCTATGTAGGAGGGCCAGTCTGAAGGAGATTGGAGACTGTAAAGTGGTGGCAGGGGAAAGTGTAGTTAAGCAGCATAGAATGGTGGTCTGTAGGATGACGTTGGTGATCAAGAAGAGGAGGAGGAGTGTGAAAGCAGTGCCAAGGATTAAATGGTGGAAGTTAAAAAAGGGTGATTGTGAAGTAGAGTTTAGGAAAGAGTTAAGACAGGCACTGGGAGGCAGTGGAGAGTTACCAAATAGCTGGGTAACTACAGCAGAACTAGTAAGGGAAACTGCTAGAAAGGTGCTTGGTGTGACATCTGGACAGAGGAAGGAGGACAAGGAGACCTGGTGGTGGAATGAGGAAGTACAGGAGAGTATACAGAGGAAGAGGCTGGCGAAGAAGAAGTGGGATTGTCAAAGAGATGAAGAAAGTAGACATGAGTATAAGGAGATGAGGCATGGCAAAGAGAGAGGTGAAAGCTAAGGATAAGGCATATGGAGAGTTGTATGAGAGATTGGACACTAAAGAGGGAGAAAAGGACCTGTACCGATTGGCTAGACAGAGGGACAGAGCTGGGAAAGATGTTCAGCAAGTAAGGGTGATAAAGGATAGTGAGGGAAAGGTACTCATAAGAGAGGAGAGTGTGTTGAGTAGATGGAAAGAGTATTTTGAGAGGCTGATGAATGAAGAGAATGAGAGAGAGAGAAGGTTGGATGATGTGGGGATAGTGAATCAGGAAGTGAAACAGATTAGCAAGAAGGAAGTAAGGGCAGCTATGAAGAGGATGAAGAATGGAAAGGCTGTTGGCCCAGATGACATCCCAATGGAAGCATGGAGGTGCTTAGGAGAAATGGCAGTGGAATTTTTAACTAGATTGTTTAATGACATTTCGGAAAGTCAGAAGATGCCTGAGGAGTGGAGAAAAAGTGTTTTGGTACCTATCTTTAAGAATAAGGGTGATGTGCAGAGCTGCAGTAACTACAGATGGATAAAATTGATCAGTCACAGCTTGAAGTTATGGGAAAGAGTAGTAGAAGCTAGGTTAAGAAGGGAGGTGATGATTAGTGATCAGCAGTATGGTTTCATGCCAGACAAGAGCACTACAGATGCAATGTTTGCTCTGAGAGTGTTATTGGAGAAATACAGAGAAGGTCAGAAGGAGTTGCATTGTGTCTTTCTAGACTTGGAGAAATCATATGGCAGGGTGCTTAGAGAAGAGTTGTGGTATTGTATGAGGAAGTCTGGAGTGGCAGAGAAGTATGTAAGAGTGGTACAGGATATCTATGAGGGTAGTGTGACAGTGGTGAGGACTGCAGAGAGAGTGACAGATTTGTTTAAGGTGGAGGTGCGATTACATCAAGGATCAGCTCTGAGTCCTTTCTTATTTGCAGTGGTGATGGACAGGTTGACAGATGAGATCAGACAGGAGGCCCCATGGACTATGATGTTTGCAGATGACATTGTGATCTGTAGTGAGAGTAGCAATCAGGTTGAGGAGACTTTGGAGAGGTGGAGATATGCTCTAGAGAGCAGAGGAAGGAAGGTCAGCAGGGCTAAGACAGAATATATGTGTGTAAATGAGAGGGAGGGTAGAGGAAGGGTGAGGATGCAGGGAGTAGAGGTGGTAAAGGTGGACGAGTTTAAGTACTTGGGATTAACAGTTCAGAGTAATGGTGAATGTGAAAGAGAGGTGAAGAAGAGAGTACAGGCAGGTGGAATGGGTGGATAAGAGTGTCAGGAGTGATTTGTGACAGATGAGTACCAGTAAGAGTGAAAGGGAAGGTCTACAAGAGGGTATTGAGACCAGCTATGTTATATGGGTTGGAGACAGTGGCATTGACAAAAAGGCAGGAGTCAGAGCTGGATGTGGCAGAGTTAAAGATGTTAAGATTTGCACTCAGTGTGACTAGGATGGATAGGATTAGGAATCAGTATATTAGAGGGTCAGCTCATGTTGGACAGTTTGGAGACAAAGCAAGAGAGACGAGATTGCATTGGTTTGGACATGTGCTGAGGAGGGATGATGGGTATATTGTGAAAAAGATGCTAAGGATGGAGCTGCCAAGTAAGAGGAAAAGAGGAAGGCCTAAGATAAGGTTTATGGATGTGGTGAAAGAGGACATGCAGGCAGTTGGTGTGACAGAGCAAGATGCAGAGGATAGGAAGAAATGGAAAGAGATAATCTGCTGTGGCGACCCTTAACAGGAAAAGCCGAAAGATGATGATGATGATGATGATGATGATGATGATGAATAATTTTGATGAAAAATTCTGGAACTTTTTAGACAGTAGTGGACTGAGTGACTCAACAGATGATAAGAATAAAATGTTGCTACTTAAATCAGTCAGTCATACTTCTTCAAGTTTATACTGGAAAGTTTTATGTGGAAATATATACATCATAGGTTTGCTACTCTATAAAATCTCTGCTTTGAGTAAAATTACTTCTTCAGTCTGTTGGAGACATAGTAAAGATGTAAAATTGATTGGACTGTGAAAATTAGATGTATATTGGGAAGAGATAAGTATATTTTTAAGAGGCTATGGTCTGATAATTGTTCTTTAACTAGATCAATAATACTAATGAATGTTTTTCTTCCTTTATCTATAAAAGCCAAACAACAAAAACTGTTCTGGAGTCTCCTGGCAGTAGTTATGACATAAAATTGGAAATCAAATTCAGTATCTACATTCAAATAATTTTTAATTTAACAGCAATACTATGTAAAACTGAAAAAAATGATCAGAACATGATCTATAAATCATACTAAGACTTTTAGCAGCTGGTATATTCTTGAAATGTTGCTATTACAATACCAAGACTTTTAGTGTATTATTTGTGTAAGATTACTTTGATGATTCAATGTATTCCGAACATTGTATAACAGTATGTGATGTTGAATTTCTTCCTTTCTGTGTATATATTGTAAATATGTAAAATTAATAAAAATTATTAAAAAAAGAAAGTATAGAAGATGACATTGACCTCCCCTTTAACAACTCAAAACTCAAGTAGTACTGTGAAGCACATAAAATAGCACACAGAAGAGTGATTCTATAATGGCTGCAGTCAAAGATATATAGTCAACACAGGTGCATGAAAAGCTGCAAGGACAGCAGATGTGAAAATTATGGCATGGCGTCAACAGTTTAATAAACAGTGCTGTGCAAGGCTATGGAAATGTCACTCATACAACAAAAGGGATAGTACCAGCCATTCTGATGTTTTAAGACAGATTTAAAACAATCCCTCTGTGAGGGAGTTTGTTAGAGAACTGGAGTAGAATTCCAAAATGAAGAAATATACAGGTTCAAAAGGCAAACCAAAGAATTCATTTTCCCAAAAGGACACACTGTTTTAATAAACAATTTGGGGCTGAAAAAAGTTTACTTTTATATAACACTGATCCATATTAAGAGTCTCAGGTTAATAATGACCAATGGGAGGGACACTGCAACAATATATTATTCATTTTAAACCCCACTCTGGTCTCTCTGCTGGTTTGATTTTTTACACAAAATTATAAGTGACATTTTCTATAAGTGTTTCATTTTTTTAACTAAGAAAATGGTCTGGTTCTAACAATAGGAATGTTAATGTTTTCCAGCTGAATATAATTTAGACTGTACTATAGCATCAATATAGGGTTAAGGTTAGTCACTGCATTCATAGGATATTCTTGTTGCACCTGCAGAAAGGCAAATGTTTTGATTGCTTAAGAGAAACTATTTTTAATGTTGCACTAAATAGTACAGAGTACAATGATAATCGGTGTCCGACACATTAATACAGCATAAAACAACTGAGACAACTATAGTTTTACAAATGGATATCTTTATTTTGCTAATGATGTTTATAATGATTTGTTTCAAATACCTAGGATTATGGCTTGATCAGTCACTTCCATTTCCATAGAGACAAATTGAGAGCCAAAATAAACTTCCTCCTCATCTGGGCCAAAAATACGTTCTCTTTTCTATCCCAACTAGCAAGAACAGCCATTGGAAAGAATATGGGCTCCCAATTTTTGTTTCTGCCTCAAAGAAAAACAATGGCACACTCCAGGCTATCTCTAGCAGCATCTGCGATTCATTAAAAATTCACCTGTCTGTAAGGATCACTGTATCACCCTATAAAAAGTCAAATAGCTAGCAGAAAACAAAAATCTACCCTACTTTTAGGATCCCAACTCTACAAACTATTCCATCTGCACACATATACTCCCCTTGCAGAGTGACTTCACAAAAAAACTCCTCATACAACCTGAGACACTGCTCACAAGCTACTCCACCTCTTATTTCTCCTAGAACCAAACTCCACACCACCACACATTCTTCTTATGGCACCTACTCTTTGGCAAGCACTCCCCCTCACCATTAAGGGAATCAACACATATTCTAAATTCAGAATGCAACTCAAAAAGCACTTCTTCATCAAGCCAAATGCTCCTACTTCAGAAGAGTACATATCACCTAACATATTTCCTTTCCAAGTCTCTTCTCCACTCTCAGCATTCACTGAAGATTGATCTGCTATAGAAACTAATGTATGTATTTTACCCTGGTTGATTGTACATTGCACTGTGCTTGCTCACTGGAATGTATGTACACTGTTTTTTTTTTCTATGTAATTAGTCTGAATTATTTTGCTATTACTTACATTTCTGTATTTTTTTGTGAAATGATCTGTATTTATCCTAGGCTAATCCTGAAATGTGTCAATACTGATCAGTTCTCTGCCCTGGTAAACCAATATAAATCCATCTATCCATCCACAACCCCTTTTCCTGTTTTTACACGTCATTTCAAAAGTAACAATCATCTAGAGCCAAGGTTCTTCCAGACCACACACTTGCATGCACATACATGCCTGTGGCCAATTTAAAGTGTCCAGTCCAGCTACTGCATGCCTTTGGAATGTGGGAGAAAACCAAAACATCTTTAGGAAACTGAAATGCAAACACAAGGAGGACATGCAGACTTCACAAAGAAGGCACCCCAGCCAAAAACTGAACTGGAGAACCTCTTGCTGTGAGGTGGCAACAGTATGCTGTGCCACTGTGCTGTCCTTAAACAGTTATAAATAAATAAAATAAATATATGTGAAAATAACCATGTTTCAGCAAATAATGCTTTGATTTGTGCATTTGAAAGTAAAAGTGTAGTAACTACACTAAGGGCCAGAAAAATTACACAGAATTGTAAGAAACCTGCTAAACCTGCTTATTTAAAAGGATCATTATATAGTTGAAATAAAGTTTCTCCTATGTAGAGGATGTTTAAAAATATAGGGAAAGGAAAACTACATACCCAAAAGTGTAGATGACTGACTGTATATAACTAGTGCTGTCTCGTTGTCCATGTCTGTCTGTCATCTTTTCGCTCAATCTCTACCTGTCTGACTATCTATCTATCTGTCTATCTATCTGTCTATCTATCTATCTATCTATCTATCTATCTATCTATCTAATTATATTTATTTATTTTACATTTTTTGAATGGGGATTTCTGGTTGGGCACAAAGGCCCCTTTTCAGCAAAGGCCCAGAGAAAAAAAAAGCTCTAAGTACATGCAGTATAATCAAAATCTTTTAAGTTATACAATACCAACAGTGTGAGGCAGAATGAAATTAAATTAAACTTTTCAATGGCAAAATAGATAAGATAGCAACTATACTATCTCTCTCTATCTGTACTGTACTATCTACATATATAATATATAATACATATAATACATATATATATATATATATATATATATATATATATATATATATATATATATATAAAATCTAGATAGATATCCACATGCATAGGTAAGTCCTATGCTAGCTGCTGTTTTAGGTCTAGCTAATTTCCCTTTTTCTGCTTAAATTAACCTTTCCCATTTGATTCTATATTGGCCTTAACCAATATACTTATTATGTATGTATAATATGCAGAGAGTGTGTTTGTGTATGTGTCATATCTGTAAGACATATGTTTCTATCTATATCTATAGCTATATCTATATGTATATGTATATCTACATCTATTTACATACTTATCTATATGTATATGACTCCTTATCATATCTTAAAAGTCATAGAATGTACAAGGCAATTGGGTCATGTGGCCATTTAGGTGTTGTCACTACCCACAGGTCAGTCATACTCGGGGTGAATTTTTGAATACCAGTCCAATTGTCTGATTTTGTGTTTTAGGAAGATAGTGTGTCACGTTGTTTGATGTGAAGTGGAAGTTTGCTCCAAAGACAGGATAATCATGTAACAAAAATGTCTCTTTCCTTTGACTTGTTTATTTGCTGTAGCAGATTCTGTACTCTGATGCAAGTGTTCACTGGATGTTTGCCTTGTAGAGAGATATAATAGGTCCTGCACTACTGTATGCCTAATATTCCAGAAGGCAAGGCACAGACCTATGGAGATGAGGACAAGGTCTCCAAAAATGTTTTTTTTTTCTTTTGGGCAAATGATCTTTTTTGTCAGAAACTTTTTGGTCTGTCCAACTGCTTGATGTGTTAATAAGATACATCCAAAAGAAGGCATTGTATTTGATGATGGACCTAATCACTGCAGAGAAATAAGGACTTTTCTGAATCTAGATGCCATAGTCTTTGTGATCAGCTGTGCTAGAAAGAAGGATATCAACCCATGTTGCAAAGTCTCTTACAACATCTTTGTTTTGAGATGGGGCATTTTCTATACTATAATATGGGTAGAAGATTTGTTTACCAAATGCAGCAATATTTCATTTTTTAGCATTTAGTTTTAGCTCATTTTCTAAGCACCAATGATTACATTTTGTAAGTTCACTTTGTAACTTCTGCATTTGCCATCCATGTAACTACACAGGGATCAATTTGGAGCACATTTCAGTTATTTATAATGTTGCTTGTGATATAGTATCAAATGCCTTGATGAGGTCAATATATGCTTTATAAACAGCATGACCACTGGTCATGGATTGTTACCCTCTCAAAAAAATCACCGGATTCATTAGAAGGGATTTTCACATAACAAAGCCAAATTGCTGAAAGCAAAGTCTTGCAAGATTTGTTATGTTGTAGTTTATCAGCTCAGAACTGTAACATTGCCTTGCAGATGAAGCTCATCAAGCTGGTGGGTCGGTAATCTTTGGGGTCCATGGTGGGGACACCTTGTGAAGTGGCATCATGACTACTGTTTGTCATAGCTGAGGGGCAAAGTTGGTAGATAAACACAGATTGAATAGCTACTGGAATAGGCCCACCAGTGCATGTTCAGTGCTGTTTGCTGGGCAGACTTGTATGTTATCAGGTCCCACAAATTATGCATTTTTTTTTTTTTTTGCTTTCATTATGTGTCATAATATAGTTAAAACAAAAGGGTTAACTGACATTCCTCAAACAGTTACTCTTGAAATAAACACCAAAACAGAAAGGAGGAAGTAATCTGTTACAGGATAGCTAAAAAATTAGAAGGAAGAATTTTAACTTAACCAGATAAGAATTCATAAATGCTAGCATTTTTTTATGTTCCTTAAATAACTCTTACCTGCAGATGATTACAGAATTATTTTACAGCTTAGAAATATGACTGTCTTTCACTTTCCTTACAACCCATAGCCCCTCACTCTATCTCATCCTTTGCTACACTAATCAGTAGTTGCCATATTATCTGCTGTTTATTTTTTTACCTATTTATCATCTAATTTTGCACACCACAAATGTGCTTATGAAGAGTATATCACACCAATGGCTTTACCCCATTCTTATTTCAAATAATTTAGTAGTGTGCTAGTGTCCAGGTAGGTGCATTACAAACTAAAGAAAATGAATATATTGAATGAATGACATTGTATGACAAGTGAAAGCTTATGACACTGAATAAAAAAGATGTGGTAGGTGTGAAAGAAACAGTTTTTATGATGAAGAGAAATATAATAAGTGAAGTATGGTAGTGCTGATTAAATTTACATTGAATTTTGCATATATCTCTATCTATCTATCTATCTATCTATCTATCTATCTATCTATCTATCTATCTATCTATCTATCTATCCATGTATCAATCTTTCTATACAAGGGTGACATACAACTTGTCTACCTTTCACTTTATCAGAAGTCATCAAAAAAGTTATTTAATGAGATTTTATCTAATGATGTTATTTAATGCAGTTTAGTAGTTATTGCTTTCATAATAAGGGAAACGTAGGATTTTTTATCACTGGTATGAATTTTCTTAAATATTTATAAGTAATATTGGAGATTACTTCATTAAAATAGGCTGGGTTGTGCAACCTGGTGGTGCATTTGCAGCGTTCTTTCTCTTTTTTTTCCACTGCAAATGACTGTGGAGTTGTTACATATAAATTAAGAGGATGTAAGGAGCAAGTCCTTCTGCAAAAAAGTACTTTTTTACTTTTTTTATTTTTTTTGCTGATTTATATGTAGTGTGTTTAGATAACTTGCAGTGTTTTAAATTAAATAAGACACCTCTCTATATATCTATCTATCTATATACATGTCTGTGTGTGTGTGTGGGGGGTGTATACAGTATAGCTGACTAAATGAGTATATAAAGCCTTTCAATGTACACCTAAATTGTAAAATAAATTTGCAAGTAAAATGAATGGATGTCATAAAAATCCTGCCATTTGTAAGTACAGTAATGTACAATTGTGCATTGAACAAGTACACCCAATTTTGAGTCACTCAGTTGTTGTGTAATTGTTCATTGAATGACTATGACTATGAGCGTACACCCAATTTTGTGAGTCACTCAGTTGTGGTGCAGTTGTGCATTAAATGAGTATGACAACAAGGATACACCCAGTTTTGTGAGCCACTCAGTTGTGAAGTTGTGCATTGAGCAAGTATGACTAATAGGATACACCCAATTTTGTGAGTTACTCAGTTGCAGTGCTTGTACTTTCCAATATCCTGAATGTGCAATCAGCTCAAAAAACACCACAGCATGTGTTATTGCTTTCATTTGCAGTTTACTCCTTCTAATGTTTTGTATTTCTTTAATGCCACTGGGACTCCAGTCAAAGAGAAGAGCTGCAAGCATTTTAACCATGGAATGGAGACCCTTCCTTCAGAAGTTCACGTCTTCCTTGCCTAATCCCAGTGACAAAGATCATAATTTATAAGCTTACAATCACAGAATGACAAAGTCTCCAAGGAGTTTTAGCCTTGGTCAAAGCAGCATTTGAAAATTCAAAACAACATTCAAAGTCAAAAAACTGTTAAGAGGGCAGAACACAGCTAAGTTTTCATGAGCATTATCTGTTAGTATCCTAATTATTGATATAAAAACTTATGGGACAGTGGGATCACATTTTCCAGGTGCCAGAAATAGACTGGTCTATTTTCTTTTACCTCTCTATAATTTTATGAAATATACACAGAGCACCAAGTATGTCTGTAAGAAAAAGTAGCAAACAAGTCTCATCATAGATATGTTTACATATGTATGCATGTATGTATGCTTATCCACACCAGACATTCAAAGATCATTCACAGATTAATTTTATAAAAGATGATTATTTTTTTTTTTATTTTTAATGAGCCTCAAGTTATTTTCTTAAGTATATGGTTTCCCCTTTGAGAAAAGTAAGCATTCAGTTAAACCATTGCTGTCTTGGAACCAGGAATGTGAAAAATTGTTGAGATACTAAAACTTCTTTATCTTAGAACCCAAATGATGCATTAGCTTGAACCAAACAATGTAAGGTGGCATATTTACTATACTTTAATATTCTGTAATTTTGAAAATATGAAACAACAGCTTTTGAAAATTGAAATTGTCTATAACCAGCAGGAGGTTGTTGTGAAGATGTGAGGTAGTGCCCACAGAGTAGGGCAGTGGATGTGTAACATATGCCAGTATAGTTAGCTGGAGTTTTGTAAAGAATTATATTTCATTTGAATATCAAATGGATTTGTACAGATACTTGTGTTAAAATGTATTTGCAAAGCTGCTTGTGGTAAAAATGTATCAACAGTAGATCCTGTTGGACAGAAAGTAAATATACATTTATATCAGACTCTACTGCTGTAACTGAGAAAATGTATATATTTTAACAGAAGATACTGGAAGGGAAGGGGTTAAGCTCAACCCAGCTAACCTTAAGAAAAATAGCTTGAAATTAAATTATTTGGTCTAGGCCATAAGGATTTTATCTCACAGTCTTGAATGCAGCCAGAGATGCAATGTCTGGGGTAGGATTTTGCTCTTATTGTCCTTAGTGGTGAACTAACTGCTACTGTGGGGTGCCAGAGAATGTCTGGTTAGTCTCTACAGGAAGGATGAACGGGCTACAATTGTTTTACAATCTCCATATGCTATAATAAGCCTTTGCAAAGTTTTAGGTATGTATTGTGACACATCTGTGCCAGATCCTGGCTCAAGTTTCTAGTGAAGGGGTAGTATGGGAACCACAAAATTAGGTGACCAGATGTGATGCCATTCTGTAGCCAGCAATTAAATTGTATTTAGATATTACTGAGAGATAACACTCAGCATTATGTTTTGGAAATGACACCACCACTCACCCACTTCCTCTTGCCTTGCTTTAGTAAGTAACTTAACTAAAGGAACAGTAATTCTTCAGTCAGTTAGGAAAATATAGAGATTAGCTAAAAATATTATTTTGCTGTATCTGTCTGAGTCTTTCCATCTGTGTTATGTGTTATATTTCCTGTAAATTGAAACTCTGGTGTATATTCTAAACAGATACTCAGTATTATCATATTTTTTATTATTTATTATTAAATATATCTAAACCTTTCACTGTGGCTGGTCTTTTAGAAAATATTTTAACCCTTGAGAGTACTTGCATTTGCTCAGTGACACTGTAGCATCACATTCCTGAAAGTCTTGCTGATTGGTTAACAGTACTATTTGTATAAGTATTAAGTGTACTAAGAGTAATTGGGAATGCTGGTAAGAGCCTTAAAGTAGTTGGCTGGTGGCAGTGAACCTATCTTATAGTCTGGGTTGAGGTGGCATAGCGGGTAAATTTGTGCCAATCTTTCCCAGGTGTGTGTGTGTGTGTGTGTGTGTGTGTGTGTGTGTGTGTGTGTGTGTGTGTGTGTGTGTGTGTGTGTATGTGTGTGTGTGCTTGTGTGTGTGAAAATCAAATCTCAAAGAGTCTGTATGTATGTCAGCTACTTTGAACAAGGACACAGAACACTGATTTCTACAGAGGGAAAGGTGGAGTCTTTTTTGAGGCCTGTAGAAGAAGTTTAGTCCCAGGTCTGGAGTGTGCTCCCTGTGTGCTCTTAAGGCAAATTGTGCTTGGTGCAGAGAGCTGCATCTGTAATTAATGTGTGTATTTACTTTTATTCTAAGTGAACATTCCCCACCAGTGTAAGTGGTGAGGATTGAGGCTCCTTGATTAATGGCCCAGAAGAGGAACATCAGAATTGTCTTCTTCTGTATAGTGACTTGCTGTAGTTTGTGCTTTTGCAAATCCTTCCATGTACAGTCTAAGAATCATTCATAATTTTGAGCTTGAGGCTGTTACTTAAGGACTTAATAAAATAGTCACAGCTGCTTTAACTTAAAGTATATCATGAAAATTATTTACTTTACTCACTTCATTGAACTATAAAATATAGTACATGAAATACAGACTTCTGTGCTTTGACCTTGGATCAGTAATGCAGCAGGTAGAAAGTTAAGCAAGCCTCCCTTTATTGTTTTAAACATGTATATAATATACAGTAGTAGTTCTGCACGCATAGTTTTCCCAAGTAAGCTATCCCTGGTTTTACAGAATGTCTCTGATTTTGCCTTATCATTTGCATTCATAACATTTTTGATTTTTTAGTAAATGAGGTTTGGAACAAACAAATCTGTTCAGTGATAGTTATGTAGAAGTATTAAGAAGAGTTAAGATAGTTGGGGGAAGAAAGGTAGTGTATGGGTATGGAAGAGTTAAATTGGGAGAGCAGAAGGGTTGGGATGAAATTAGGTAAGTGTAAGGAGGGGCTTAACTGGTTTTGTGTGAGTGTACTGGGAAGGGGATCAGATTTGGTGTGAACCTGCTACAGTGCAGGATTATGTCTGAGGTGACCTGTAGGTAGTTTAGTGGCCAGGTAGACATTGGGTTAACATTAGTGTGAAGAAAGAAGTGGGTAATGGGGGTATAGTATGTGTTTTTGTGTGTGTGTGTGTGTGTGTGTGTGTGTGTGTGTGTGTGTGTGTGTGTGTGTGTGTGTGTGTTCACAGTCTCTCTCTTGATTTTGGGATTTGCTAGTGGGTCTTGCATAGGTTTAAATAATGAAGGGGATGGTTCAGTGTATTAGATTAATATATTTTGCTGTATATAAAAGCTTTCCCTTTTCATTTCTGCTTTCTCTTTCCTCCTTCTGCAGTTATTTTTTTCAAGGGGGATTATTACTGAGGGTCAGTTCATACGTAAAATTGGATCCCTTCCCTCGTCACAAGTAATGACGTTTGTGGTGGTTAATTGAAAATTATTTTGGTGGTAGCATAGGTATTCTTGGTTGCAGTTAGCTGAGCTGTAGGCTCAGTTTAGAGTATTTTCATGGACTGCGAGGCACCCGCGAGTAATTGTTGCTTCCACACATGTGAGTTGTAGTGTTAACTGTGAGGGGGAAGGGCGGGAAGCATACCTCTCAAATGTTCAGATTTTCACAGAATGTCCAGATTTTGCCTCATGTCTTGGTCATTCCTCATAAAAGTTGGTTCCTTATAAAGTTGGTTCCTTATAAAAATGTGTGATTTTCTGGATGTTTACAGCGAATCAGTGACAATTTAATTAATAACAGCTATTTGAGTTTCAGACTTCATATCTTTCAGAAAACATCGTAATACAAGCCCTTTTATTCTAGCAACTTACTAAGTTTATGACAGCAGTATTTATAATGTGTCCCTATTTTGGTGGCTTTGTTAACCAGTAGTTGTGGCTTTGTCCAGATTATGTGTTTGGAGATTGAGATCTACTGCCACAAGTACTGTTGGAGTATGGCAACATGGCATACCTCTCAGTGGTGTTAGATTTCTGCAGAAGGTCTGTTGGGGGAGCTCTAACATGGTGGTTGCTATTGCACAGGATGCCTCTTCAGGGGTTGCTCCTTCTACTGTTGGGAGTTTTTGAACTGCCTGAGTATCTTTCTCTCTCATAGCCCTAGTTTCTGCTTGCAGATCTTGGTATTTTATATTCTTATGTCTCTTTGTGTACATAAGGATATGTAATCACAAGGGGTAACAATTTCGACAATCGATTCTACTTTTCTTTTTGTAAATGGGTGATCCATGTGATGTGTATGATGCTTTGTGGTTCATGTTTCCAATGTTTCTTAACTTTTTCTGTAGTGTAGTGGTTGATCTCATAGGTTGCCTGGTTTCCAGTCTGTCTAAAGTCATATTGATGGCTAGGAATAATATGTAGAGTGAACTTCACTTCACATAGGTATTATTTTATTGTTAAGTTGCATTAATGAATAGGAATAATTTCTGGGGTGAACCTCTCTTTGTATAGGTATCATTATTTCAACTCGGTGGAAACTAAATGCACAGATGTTATCTTGCTAGTGGCTGGTCCAGTGGAACATGTAAAGTAAGGTACTGGATCACAGTGCAGGGGCATGTATCAAATTTGTCCTTGAATGATTGTTGGCTGCATGCCTGGCTTGATAAGGGGAGTGAGTCGTTTGGGCATGTGCTCGGCCAGTACTGGATATACAGACTTAACATAGCCTGGGTGGCAAAAGATGCTCTAAAGAGGTCTTGAGGTGCAATTTATGATGCAAGCTTCACAGGACTATATCACTTCAGGCATACAGTGAATTAGTTTTTTTTCCCATCTCCCAGGAAATTTAAGGTTGTCTTTTCTTTTGCAGATGGTGGAAGTACAGAGTTTTTGTCAGAGATGGGCAGATATCATCTCATAGGTGGAGCAGCTTTTCCAGGATTTGCTGGATAGTGACTCCTCAGTGATGGAGGATCTTGGTGAGTCCAGCTGGACGAGGCAAAGGCAGACAACAGGTGGCAAGTTGCTCGTCCGAGGTAGGTGGACTCAACAGGTGATGGATGCTCCAGCAGTTGAGGTTCGACCTTTGGAGTGGTGTGCACTGAGATCACAGGTAATGATACATTGTTGGGTACTCATTTAGGCATGTGAGAGTTGGTGCAGTTTGGGAGTAGTGTGGGGAAAGGCAAGGATAACATATGTTAGGGAAAGGGTGAGGCAGGTGGAATGTCTAAAGAACAAGAGAGGTTTAGTGAAGGGGCACAGGTTCATGAGGAGGCTTTTGGTGATGAAGGTTTATGGGGAATTTGGGATTGTCCACTGGTGGGGTGAAGTCACAACAACATGAGGTGGGGTCAGACTTTGGGATCCGGTCAGGTGATTGGTTAACTACGTAAGCCCTGGGGCAAGAGAAAGAGGGGGAGTTTGACCACTCACATACCACAGTTGGTAAAAAGGAAAGATGTGTAAGGAGAGTATGTCAACATTTTTTAATTAATTGATGCAAATGGGGTTCAGCATCTGATGGAGCTGAAACTCATAAAAAGTAAAGACCTTTTGGTGGTGGCTTTAGTGGCCTTGGGGTGGAGGAGGAGAGGTAAAGTTCAGCCATAGACATGGGGCAACTGGGTGTTAGGCTTTGTTACATCGCGCTTTGGTTGGAGAAGGGCTCTTGGCTTTCTTATTTATTTATTTTTTCATGATTCATGAGGCAAAGCATCTGTGGGTAGGGAATTCCTGGTTGTGATATGATCAGAAGTTTTGAAAGTGGAAGGTGTTGGATCAGTCATTGCGTTGGGACTTGAGACATCCCAACATTTGGCTTGTCACTATGGCAGATGGCCTTGTAGCCATTAGCAAGGGGGCTAAATTAGAAGGAGATGGGATGGGGTTATGCTGTGCCTTTAATGTGGGTAGTTGCTCATGGGTGGAGAGTAGGTTTTCACACACCTGTTTGAAGTGTGTTGGTATGCATTCAGTTATGCAGTTGCAGGCAGGAAGGTATGTTGGGTAGTATGAGTTCACAGCAGATGAATAGGAGGGGGATTTTTGAGGGGCAGAAGGGGGTGTCCTTTTGTGGATCAAAGGGAAGAACAGGGGATTCATTTCCCCATTAACATATGAGTATTGCAACAGCTGCTCGTGTAATTTCTTGTTTCAGCAGTTGCAGACAAACTAATAGATGGGTTTCTGAGGGATTTTCTATTAAGTCAAGGGTTGGGGAGGACTCAATTTGTAGGGATTTGCATTCCATGTGGGAGAAGGAAGAGATTTTGAAAGGTTTGGTGGAGAAGGAATGGGGGGCGGACAGATTATTGGGCCCATTCGATATTCTTCCCTTTAACAGCTTTAAGGTTTTTCCATTAGGTTTAGTTCCTAAGAAGTCAGCAGGTGAATTTGTCTTATCACTTGGGGAATTCTGTGAATGATTTTATTTTGGGAGTTGATGCAAAAATCAGTTATGCATCTTTAGATGAGGTGCAGGTCATTCAGGAATTTTTGGACCCATGGTTGGTGAAGAGTATATTAAATCCTCTTTTTATTAATTACTGGTTTGGGAGGAAGGGTGGCTGTTGCTAGCCATGGTAATTGTGTCTAAGTTTTACTTTTACAAGGCTATGTTGATGGGATGCTCAGTAGCCTGTGCTACTTTTCAGAAGTTTAGCACTGCTCTCCATTGCATTTGAAAGCAGCTGGTAAGTACCCAGAAAGTGGTACATTATCTGGATAACTTCTTAATGGTAGATGAAGGTTTTGACGGAGCATTGAAGGGTATGGGGGCATTTTTGGAGATGTGTGAGGAACTGAAGTCCATTGGCTTTGCAAAGGTTAGTTGGCCAAAATGAGGCATTGTTTTTTCTTGAATTGCTAATTGATGTAGCCTGGGTTTGTTTTGATTACCAGATGAGAAGATAACATGTTTGGAAGTAAAGATTTGATGGGTAAAATCCAAGAGTGGGGTGCGGGTTAAGCATGTTATGGAGCTCTTATGGCTCATGAATCTTGCATGACAAGGAAGGCATATGGTATGGGACTGCAATATTTTGATAAATTTGTTTTGCAGCTGCCAGAGGGGGAAGGAGTTTGGTTGGAAGGATTGTCATAGAAATACTTGGCTCAGGATTGGGAAAAATGTAAGGTAGTTCATGTGGTCAGGGGGAACTTAGCTGCAATTAGTATATTTGCACAGGTGGCAGGGTTGCAGGATTTTACCAAATCTTGGACTGTGGTTCATATGTTGAAGGGTTGGGCTAGGGTTGATTGTGTGAAGACTGACAGATGTTGGACACTGACAAGACATGTTTTGAAGATTTTGTTGTGGGGATTAGCACTGGTAAATGGAGATTTATTGGACTATATATTTTAGGTGATGGCTTTATGGTTGCATTGTAGAGCTATTAGGATGTCAGAGTTGTTATGGTTGTTAGTTTGGAGGGATGCATCAGTGTTTTCTTTCTCCATGCACATCTGTTTTTGTAGATCTAATACAGACTAGTTGGGGAAGGGCAGGCAGGTGGTATTGGGAAAAAACAGGAATAATTTGTTGTGTCCAGTGGTTTGGACTAAGAGGTGGCTGCAGTCTCATGTTGGGAGTCCTCAGGACTTTGTTTTGATTGGTAGGGGGCAAGGTGATAAAGAGAAAGCAGTTTGTATATAGGATGAGGAGAGCTTTTCAGTGTGTTGGCTTTCTGGGAGAGAGGTTTTTTCCACTCATTCTTTTCACATTGGAAGGGCATTAGATTTAGGGAGGGAAGACAGATCAAGTGAAGTCATTTAGAGGGTGGGTCATTGGTCATCAAATGGTTTCTTGTATTATATTAGATAATTGGGTAGGATGACTGGCTTAGTATTAATTTTCTTATTTTTTTATTTTTTTTATTTTTTGGAAAGGAAATTCTCATTCTTATAACCATTGGACAGCTAGGATGGCTGTTGTTAAGCTGGATGGCATGCAATTGGGTTTGTATTGTTTTGGATGGAGAGTCATCTGGGATGGTGTCAGAGGTTTTAGGTGGCATTGGCTTCTGGAGGAGTTTGCTTCTGTATGGTCCCATATTGGGCTCCTTAGAGTCCTTGTGGTACATTTGGCAGGTAATGATCTAGGAATCATTCCAAAACAGCAGTTGGTAGGTAGGAAAATTGAGGATTTGTTTAAGTTAAAGAGGTTATACCCAGGTTTGTGTATTATGTGGCCAGAGGTAGTACCACAGATACTTTGAAGGAATATTGATATTTTTATAGGGTTTTAAGTTAACTGGACAACTGGCTGATTTGGGTATTTATATGATAAGGTATAGGATTTTGATAATAGGAATCCAGTTTGTTTAAGAGAGGATGGAGTACACCTGAATGATTTTGGTCTGGACCTCTTTAATGTACTCTTAGGTTTGTTTTTTGGAGGGTTTGGTGCAATGTGCTAGCTGTCTAAATGGGGAACTTGATGCAGCAACAGGTAGGCCTAACGTTTGTTTATTTATGAATAATCTATATTCTTAGAAGTGGCTATCAGTATTTCATTTGTGAAAGTCAATCATAAAATGAAGATAATATTTTACACATGATATTGTGTGCATCTGAGCTGGAATGTACGCAGTTTAGAATACCAGTTACTGTTTGTAAAGGGATCCTTCTTGTTCAAACTAGACCTGGACTGCAGAATTTATTTATTTGCATTTGTATAACAGGAAGGGCCAAAGCTCCTCTTCTGCTGAGAAATGGGGAGAAAAGTTCCATAAAACTACAAAAACTAAAAAAGTCCCAAAAATATTAATATAACGATTGTAAATAAGGTCACAGTACAGATAATGACTTGTAAATGAGGTCACAGTACAGATTACCAAGGTAAGGAGGAAAACAAGGAATGTCTGGTCTTTATGGCTGCCTTGGAATTACATTTGTAAACTTTGAGCAACTGCAGGTTGCTGAAGTGCTACATGAGAGCATTACTGATGTTTTACATTCCTTTCATTTGTGTTATAATTTTCAGACATGGAGTATATTATAGTACGAACTGTCTGAATTTGCTAAAGTAGAATAAAATTATCTGTGAAGGTTGTTTTTATGTTGACTTTCTAGATTATGTACAATCCCAGTAAAACTGTTCTGTCTTTGTCTCTGAGCATGTGCATTACATTTTCCTTGGTTAGATTTCCTTAATACTGCAGCCATTGCCCCTTTTCAGTGTATACATCTTCTCTTCATTCTTATTCTATAATATTGAACAATATCTAGCAAACAAATAACAATCCATCCATCTGTTCATTTTCTAAGCATTTTTTCCTAGTGTAAACCTTAGTGGAAGCAAGTTGATTACAGTAGACTAGACTTCCTATGAAATCCTTTGGCACTGCAGGCTAAATGAAAGAGTGTCCCAGATCTGACCTAAGGCCTCTTTCCAATTGACTGTTCCTGTTACAACTCCAACAGAAGGCACCCAGGCAGGAGGCAAAAGTTATCCATCAATTTCGTCTGACTCTTTTTTTATTCAACAAAGCAGCAACACTTTGACATCCTCCCTGACTGCCGAAATTCTCATTCTGTCCTAGACATGGAGCCCGAATACTTTGTATCCCAGCTCTCTATAAACAATTTTTGAATCATTAATGAATTGCTTATTTTGTACTTTTCCTTTATATTTATCTGCATATCTTCTAAGCTTTTTTCTGCCTGTGCTGATATCTTTAGTTTATTACTTGTAATAGTTTATGATAAATCCTGGTCTGTTCTGATACTGTGCTGTGTTTTTACCACATCTAGCTTTCTAAGTATTTTTGTTGAGCTCTTCCCTCTTCTATACTCTTCTAACTATGACACTTACTGTCTTAACTGCTTTATAGGATCATAGGAGGTTACTAATGACCCTAAGACCCTTACAAGCCTAGTAAAGTTTTACCCTTATTTATAGGTTCATAGGTTCATAGGAGGGTACTAGGCTATTGGCCCGAGGACCTATATAAGCCTAGCCAAAAATGTACCCTGGCTTTCACCACCCAAGAAAATTATTTTCCTGTGCCTCTGTCGAGCAGAGCCACAGAAGTGATCCCCAGGGTGAATTTCCTATTTCCCATCCAATCATCAAGATCTTTATTTATTTATTATTTATTTAAATTTGTTGACTGGGAGTGTCTGACTGGACGTAGGTCCATTTTCAGCAGAGGCCCAGGGAGAAAAGCTCCACAGTTAAAATAAACAGACAGTAGTTACATTGGATTACATAGCGATTAACAATTTAACATAGCAATTACTTACAACATATTTACAGATGAAGAACATATTATATCAGTAGACAACTAAAATCTTTATCTGCGAAGTACATAACAGACATTAACAAATGTTACAATGAGAAGTTCCTGCTGTATAATAAGTACTAGGCTTATGAGCATCTGAGCTTGTTATAATCAAAGTAGTTAGCGGAGTGGAAAGAAAGGTAGTGGTTGGATGGGGTGGATGATATTAGAGTGGGAGTTGCAAGGGCATAGCTAGCATGTTTTTAGGTGCGCTTTTAGTAAAGTTTTGAAGTGGGTGCATGATGGTACAGAGGTAATTGTGGGTGGAAGGGAGTTCCATAATTTGGCTATGGTGCAAGAGAATAGTGCTTCACCAGCAGAGTTATTGGCTTTAGTGATCTGCAAGTGATTTTTGTTGCTGGATTTTAGTGGTCTGGTGGTGCGATAGGGTTGGAGTAGATTCTGGAGGGATGGGACATTTAGTGGATGGTTTACTAGTTTGTGGGCAAGTGAGAGTTGATACCACTGAAGGAGGTGAGGGAGTTCAAGCCAGCCCAGTTCAGCAAGTGAGAGACAGTGTTGACTACAGTAGGATGCCCCTGTGGCGAATTTGGCGATTTTGTTGTAGCAGGTCTCTAGCTTGTTTAGATCGCATTGCCTTAGGTTTGTATATATTGGAGAGGCATAAAGTAGGGTGGAGATAATGTGGGAATTTGCTATTGAAATCTTTCTGTTTTGGTGAGAAATTGCTTATTTCTCTATAATGCTCCTAGTTTTTTGTGGACTTTTTTTATGGTCATGGATATGTGAATGTCAAATTTTAGTTTATTATCTATTTCCACTCCTAGCAATCTGGTGTGTTCAGTTGGGTATATAGTGGTGTTGCCTTTTGCTGTGATGTTAAAGTGAGAGGTGTTTTGAATATGTTTGGTGGGTTGGAAGATGAGTAGTTTAGTTTTGTTTGGGGTGAGTATTAATTGGGCATCGGATAACCAAGTTTCAACAGAGGAAAAGGATTCCTGTGTGACTTTTTGCAGTTTTGGTAGGGACTGGGCTGAGCAGATGATGGTTGAGTCATCTGTGTATTGTATGAGTGTGCCATGTTTGGTGGCAGAGGCTAGATTATTGGTGTAAACAGAGAAGAGTAGGGGTCCAAGGATGGATCCTTGGGGAACCCCTATGGAGACAGGTAGTTGGGAAGATATGTCATTCTGTCATACAATGGATTGTTGGCGGTCAGACAGGTAACTCTGAAACCAGTTGGTGACTGATTGTGAGAAGGATAGGTTATTGAGGACAGAGATAAGTTGTTTGTGTGGGACCATGTCAAATGCTTTAGATAGGTCTAGGAAAGTAGCAGAGGAGAGATAGCCATTGTTTTTATGCTGAAGGATAGTGTTAGTAAAGGAGAGTAAGGCAGTGGTGGTGCTATGGTTTGGTCGGAAACAATGCTGAGTACTGGAAAGGAGGTTGTTAGTAAGGAGGTAGTCTGAGACCTGAGAGTGTATGCATCTCTCTAGTATTTTGGAGAGTGGAGAGAGAATAGCTATGGGGCAGTAATTGGTTAGTTCTGTGGAGGGTCCACCTTTGTGGAGGGGAATTATATGTGATACTTTCCACAGTGTGGGAACGTAACTTTCTGACAGAGATCGGTTAATCAAGATGGATACTGGGTAGGCCAGAGCATCAGCTGCGATATGTAGGTATTCACTTGGGAGGTTGTCTGCTGTTAATTTGGTGGGTTTAAGTTTAGTTAAGAGATTTTTTTATGTTGGAGGTAGGTACAGGAGAAAAAGAGAAGGCAGTGGGGAGATTACTAGTTGAAGGTGTGGGTTGGAGGGGAGGGGGGTTGCGTTGTTTAGCTAGTGATAGTATAGTTTGGGTGAAGTGTGTGTTGAATGAGGTAGCAATATTTTCTGAGGAGTGATGGATGTTAGGAGGAGGGGTACTGACTTTACCTGAGTGGAGGATGGAGTTTATGGAGGACCAGAATTGTTTGGGGCTGTGTTGTGAGGAGTCTAGGGCAGACTGGTAGTATTGGAATTTGTCCTGTTTTATTAGCTTCTTGAAGAGTGCTAATGAGGAGCTCTGTTTGACATAGATAGGTAGTCTGTTCCAAAGTATGGGAAGTCTCTGGGACAGGAATCTATCCCTCCAGCATGTTCTGTTTATTGTGGTGATAAGGTTTAGGTCCCTAGAGCATGAAGCTTGGAGGGATTGGGATTTCTTTAAGTGGAGCATGTCCAACAGCTCTGGGTTTGACATAGCTTTGCATGTTAGGCAGAAATTGTCTCTTATAGTTTTCTCTATTCAATATTTCCATGATGGCATTTGATTTCTTCCCTTCCTTTCCCTTATTGCTCTTTGTTATTGTGGTAAGACTTAAACTGTCATTAATTTAGCTGCTGATTAGTATATCCTATTTACTTCTGTTATATCACATACATTTGTATTAATAGTCTTGATTACCGTGTGTATCTGTTTTATCAGACTTCTAACGTTTTCAGTCATTTATGTTCTGTAATATTTTTCTTTCATTGATTTATGGTCGGATTTAACCAGTGTGGGCCCTATACTTAAGGCATTGCATTGGTCACTCATATTGGTGAGGACCAGGCCTAGAATATTGGAGTTTCTTGTGGGGTAGTGCACTATTTGTTCCAGGGCATTTGAGTTAACAAAGTCCAGGAACTTTTATGCATGGGAGTTTGGGAGGGTGGCCTAATGGTTAAGGTGTTTGCCTTGCAAGCAAAAGGTGCAGGGTTTGAGTCTCACAAGGGATAAATGGCTAGGCTTAAAATGGCTTGCAAGGGCAGTTAGCTTAGTACTAATCTATGAACCTATATAAGTTCCCCAATTAATGGAAGGATAGTCGAAGTCGCCCATGACTAGGTTGTTAGGTTTACCTTAGTTGTCCCAAGTAGGTCTAAATAAGCTGTGTGGGCATCTTGGTTCATAGGTGGGGACCTGTAACTGATGATGACCTGAAGGGGGTCTTACCCACGATAATTTGGACTTGGAGTAGCTCCATAGAATTTTTTGTCTAACCAGTCTAGAGGTGTAATTATCTTTAATGATGATAAATACTCCACCTGCATTGGTTATCACACCTTCAATTTGTGGTCTGAAAATGTGGAAGGCATTGTAGCTTTGCAAGGCTGGGTTACTTTCTGTGATCTTGAGCCAGGTTTAAGTGACTGCACATATGTCAGCATATTCCAGGGAGAGGAGTTCTTCCAGAGAGTGCAGTTTCTGATTTAAACTCCTAGCGTTTAGCAGCATGACCCTTAGTTTCTTTGTGCTTGGTATTTTCATGTTGGGAATTTGGTTGTTGTGACCTTGCCTAAAAAGGCATTATGGGGGATGCAAGTGTCCTAGCCAGCAACCAAGACTTTAGAGGTGTCAGGTGAAGATCATCTCTGGTAAAGCAGCTTGATCTATCCACCACGTCATCCCAGGCTGACACGAACTGGACCCCCTTAGAATGACACCAGAAACTAAGCCAATTATTGAAGTCAATCATTTTCTCTTTATCTTGTGGTATCATATTGGCAAGAGTAAAATGTTGCTCAAAGCTAGGGACATACCAGCTTGGGACACATATTCAGAGAGCTCAATCATGTCTATCTTCATATAGTCTAATGAGGTATGTCTCAAGTCGTTCCCACTAACATGAACTATGACGGAGTCATAAAAGTACTTGTTGAGAGACTTGAGTGCATGCGTGATATGGTGAATCCTTGCACCATACAGGCAGCTGACCATAACCTTCTTCTTGTTCAGTCTGGTGAGTGGGGCATCTGTATGTCTCACTATAGAGTCACCTATAACTAAAACATTTGGAATAGTTGTACATTGCCTTAAAGGCTTATTTGGTGAGACACAGGTGCTAGTGTTTTTTGTGTATTGGGTGCTTTGGGTGTTGTGTTAGGTGTAGCATGTTTGTGTTCTGGAGATCTCTGGTGTTTAGGTATGTTTCTGGAAAGTACCTCTGCATATGAAAGTTTATCTTCTGGGTGCATATCATGAATAGGAGTCGTGGTGTGTGAGCTGACAACTTGATTATTGTTGCTGTTCTGGAGGCGATAGAGCAGTTATTCCAGATTCTGAGTGTAGGAGCATCTCTCACAAATTATACTTGAGTGATTTAGGAGTAAGGGGTTGTCAGTGTACATGAGGAAGTTGCTACACTGCCTCAAAAAAAAAACATGTCCACCAGGCTGGCAAGAGAAACAGAGGGAAACTGACAGTCCATAATGCAAGATTTGAACTTGGTATCAGAGCAGATAATAAGAAAAAGATGGGGGTATCAGGCAGGGAGCTATTTTAGGATGACTTTCCTATGGGGTGTATAGTAGGAGGTCTATAAAAGAGTGGTTCTATAGGTTCTGATGTTAATAAGTAAGAGGTGAAATCTCTGCTGGGTGGTTCACTGAACAGTTGAGACCATTTCAACTGTACAGAGTACTATTGACATATGTAGAAGGACTGTGGAAAGTTTATGATAAACAGTGAGAAGTGTGTAGGTAAGTGACGTGGCTTGTGGTACACCTGTGGAGGGTTGTGTAAGGGGGAGACAAAGAATCTGAGCTGGAAAGCAATAATTCAGACCACTTCACTGCTCTAGGGCTTATTCCTGCAGACAGTAGAAAGTTTATTAGAAGCTATTGATTCATTGTGTTGAAGGCTTTTGTTAGGGCTACATAGAGGTCTGATATCAGTTTACATTTGAACATATTGTTAATTATGCCATCTGTAAAGCATTAAAGAACAACCCCAGTACTTAAATTAAAAAAGACTTTATTTAGAGAGGAAAACAGATTCTCTTTCTGCTTGTAGTTACTCTGTGAAATGGATATAGATCTACTTTTCAAATATTTTTCCAAGAGTGGAGGGAATGGAGATTAGGGGGAAATCATTTGCCTGGAAGGATTTAAATTTTGGAATGGGCCTCAAAATGGTTACTTTCCACTGGGTTGTATGATACAGTTGATTAGGAAAATATTAAATGGATTCACTTTATAATCTCGACTATAAAGCTGAAAGCTCACAAACCCAAAAACCAAAACCACGAAAGTCAAACTCACGAACTTTAACAAAACACTACACCACACATACAAACACAAATACACCTACCTCCCGACACTACAACAAAGCAAAACAACACACACGAACACAACAAAACAAACACACACACACACACACACACACACCCTTCCTATAAGCAGGGGGGGCTAGCCCCCTTGTGCCCCCCACCCCCGCTACTTATATATACTAACGCCGAGGTCGCACTAAACACCGAAAGACAGAAAACCCACCACCACACATTCTACAACCCCCTTGCACAAACACATCACAGACATACAAACACCATCACTCTCAGCACTGACACACTCACACTCTTACTTACCTACCCTAAGCCACACCTAAAACTCTCCAACACACTCACAAACACACAAACCCTCACCAAAACCCTTAAAAGCATAACACTTACCAACGCTCCATCAGTACCGCGGGTTCGACATTTCCGGGTTCAATATTCTGCAGTTTCATCCAACAGCAGATTCGACAATTTGGTCTCGATATACTGAAATTTGACATTTCAGTATTTTGAGATTCCAAAGGTTTTCCTATTAAACATATAGGTGAGAGGGTGGATAAGGTATTCTTGACAGAGGGAGATAAACAAGCGATGGAGACCATTAACATCAGTTATGGCATTAGATGGGATTCTGTTTAGAATGTTGTCTGCATTTTGTGCCTGATTTTTTTAAGTAAAATTGATCCTGTAGGTACTCTTTTCAGTATGGAAGGAAAGAAGTACATCCCAGATGACTAGAAAATCAGCATTTTATTGTAAGTATACAAGAAATAAGGGGATATGTATACCTGTGGCCAGTACAGAGGTGTCATACTTATGTCGCACTTCATGAAAGTTTGGAGAGAGTGACTGATAAATGCATATACAGAGTAGTAGAAAGTAAAATAGGAGATGGGTGGTTTGGTTCAAATAAAGATGCAGTGCAACAGACCTGATGTAGTGAGGCAAATAGTTGAGAAGAAGCTAAAAATAAGGGAATAATCCAACTGGGCATTTCTAGTCATGGAAAAAGCATGACAGGGAGCTAAGAGATCTGATTTTTACACTCTTGTGATGGTTAGAAGTCCAGGAAACACTGGTGGAATTAGTGTCTACAATATACAAGGTTCAACGATGGAAGCATGGACATGGACTACACAGCAATCAAATCAGAGAGGACAGAGCAACAAAGCTTATGTATGCAGCTGAAGTGGCATTACAAGCAGATTCAGAACAGGAACCGGAGTAAATGATAGATGAATGGAATGGAAAACTGAGGACACATGAGAAACTGAGTACAGCCAAGAAAGTGGTTATGGCAGTAATTGGGGGAAATCTTAAGAAGCTGAAAAATGAAATAAAAGGAAAACAGAAGAAAAGGATAACAGCTTCAAATATTTGGAAACGGTGGTTGAAGACACTGGAAATCTAAATGAGGAGATGAAAGCTAGAGTCAGTGGTGCAGTAGCCAGCTGGAACAAAATGTGAGAGAGAGAGTGCGTGACTGAAGAATCCCAAATCAGATGAAAAGTAAGGTATATAAAACAATGGTGAAACCAGTGCTTCGGTATGACACAGACACCTGCCCAGTGAAGGCAGAGCAGCTGGGGAAGCTTTAGGTGATGTACATGAAGTGTCTGAGATGGGTAGCAGGATGAACACTGTTGGAAAGATGAAGAAATTAGGACATCAAAACTGACGTCAAAGAAGCCCTAGCTGCAGAAAATTTCAGGGAGAATAGACTTTTGAGGTTCCATTACATATGCAGGAAAACAGGAGACATTTTGGTAAAGTAGATTTGGGAGAATCAGGAGAAGGCAAAAGATGATGAGGACATCTAGCCAACAGATGGTTGGACTGCATGAGAGAAGCCCTGTGACTGAAAGGCGTGACTGTCAAATAAGGTAGATGAGTGGCACTGAATCAGGATATGTGGCAGCAGTTGACGTAGCACCCCATCTGCATTTAAAAATAGTGAAAACGGTGATGCTGCTGTTGCTGAGGATGAAAGTCATCGTTACATAGCAGTGATAACTGGTTAGCAGCTGTGTACACTTCTGGGAGTGAGGAGACAGAGAAGAAGGAAAAAATAGGAAGACTGAAAATATTCACTCCAAAGTTACCATGACTTGTAATGGTAATTAAAGTAATGATCGACCTACAGTAAATATGAAGAGTAAAATGGAAATCCAGACACATCAAATTGTAAGAAAGAATTAAATAAAAAGGATATCTGATGTTTTCCACTGAGGACAAGAGTGAAGGTGCAACTGTAACAGAAAAGAGAGAATGTGGTAATGGAATTTAGGTGACAACTAGAAGGTAGATCATTTAAAAGAATGACTTTAGCAAATATTGTATCATGTGGATGCTAGTAAGGTCCAAACTAATATTGCCCGTGGTACCTTTACAGTGTAAGGCATCAGAGACATTCATAACAATCAGGCACAAATTTAAGGTGAAGAGTAAAGACGAGTGCAATGTAGAGGCTAGTTGTAACATCCACATGGACTCAAAAGATCACAGATATTATTCCATTTTCATGTTTGTATGTGTCTATGTCTGCAGGCGGTATTCCTGTACAGCTGACATGCAGCCAGTTTGTTTTATTTCCTTACTAGAAACATGCATTTCACAGTAATATGATCACTGCAAATGTATTAAATGAATGGCTTGTAAAGGTAACATACTGTCTCACTTTCTTACGTGTGTGTGTGTGTGTGTGTGTGTGTGTGTGTGTGTGTGTGTGTGTGTGTGTGTGTTTTACCTTAATATGAATAACAAGGTAAAGCATATTAAGCACAAAGCACCTGTTTTAGTGAGATGACTTATACCTCTAGTGAAATGAATTATGTTCTTGAGAGTCACATAATATGGAAGCAGGGATTGAGGAAATCAAGTCTAGATGTATGAGATGTTGCTTCTTCACAACTTGTTAGGTTAGATATTATTTCAGTACTTCATTATTTTAAGCTCATTATCTTAGATATTATGCTTACGTTCATTCATTGATTAAACAAGATATGAACTGTTATTTCTGGACCCTGTTCATCCCTGACCCACACTACAAGGGTAAATGTAAATGCTGTACTTATAAAAATTTGACAGTAGTTAATCAACCAATATATTTATGGGAGGTGGGTAGAAACACTTGCAACAGAACATATCCATATTGACTCAGGAAGAACTTTTAAATTCCATACAATAGTAGTCAGAGAGTAGGACTGGACCCCAGATCCTGGGGCTAACATTATTGTGGAAGATAACAAAAGAAAGTAAACTAAATTGACAAATACTGAGTACCTCATGTCATTTCAATCAGAAGAAAAGATTAAACATAAAAAGGGGACCTTCCCCAGTTACGCATTTTTGCAGTCATCAAAATATATTTTCAGAAGAACCTGCGCCACACCACACACTTAGTAATGAGCAAATAATGCTTAGGGATTATTATCCTTTCTTTTACCATTGCAATGAAGACTATCACAAACCATGACTATCCCTAAAGTATACCCTTCTGTCTTCCATATTTCATGAAGTGCTATGATATCTGTAATTTCTACCTCAATAACCTCAGGATCAGATGGGTGACTCATTTAAGTATTTTATCAATAGGATACATTAATAATTAATAATAACAATAATAATAATAATAATAATAACAATAATAATAATAATAATAATAATAATAATAATAATAATAATACAGTTCTCTATTTCAATAGCTTTTTGAATGCTTACTATATGAATTCTTTTCTCTTACTGCTCTAAACCAGTATTACTGTGGTTTGCTATACTTTATTTAAAAATTACTACAGACTATAAAATGATAAACTGTTAAAAAATTAAGTTCTGAAATTATATGTTTTCACAACTGAGAGCTGTGTCTTCCCCTCCTTTATTATCATGTCCATAATGCAAAAATATTTCAAACAACTTCTAGAAAGGGCCGCAGAGCTCTGCTCATCCTTTCCTTCTTTGCACAGAAGTAGATACATCGCGATATTGTTTACCGTTGTGAAAATGGAAACTGAATGTGTTTTACCTACTCAAATTAGGTGTTGGAAATAAGGTCAGTAGCAACACAGCTAAGTGAATTAAAGAGAGAAAATATCATTTCCAATTTCCAGAAAGAAAAAAAAAAACAGGATACAAACAGGGATGCTGGCAAAAAAGCAGGGCAGAGACAGATGGCAGTCTGATGGATTAATTTATAATCGGCCTTAGTAAAATGGGTACATGGCACTCTGTGTCCCAGCTCATTCCAACTGTGTGGTATCATTCAGATCTGGCCAAGCCTGCTGCTAATACATTCTGGGAAAGGGGAGTGGTTATATGTTATTAGAGCATGCCTTTGTGCCATGTGACAGTGGCACCCCAGGTGGGTAGAACACAGTCAGGAAAAACTGTTGCACAGCTGCTGCAAGGCAGTGCAAGCTTTCCAACACGTGAATTTAACATCTCAAGTCAGCTTAGAAAGAGATGCTGCAGATCAAACAGAACAGGCGGGGGTAAGATAAAATTATCCACATAAACACGCACAAATATAATTCTCATCTCAAAACTATGAAATTACATTGTAGACCTTCTACGGGAGTGGAGATCTATTCTCTACTTTGGAAAGTGTACTGGCCAAAAGTTAACTTAGAGAGATGATATCCACCTCTATCTTCAGGCTCTCATGAAAACTCAAGAACCATGTCAAGTTATTATACATGCAGTTTTTATAATGTTTGTTAGCTTTTTAAACATAGAGAAGACATTTTTTCATGCACAGCTGTGTGGAATTATAAATCTAAGGCTTACATGTTATTTTTTTTTTCGAGAACTTCTTCCATGTTTAATTTCAAAAACATGCGTCATTTGCTCTACTGCCCTAAACCAGTGTTACTGCAGCCCATGTAAATGACCCAATAAGCATTGAGGAATATGTTTTTGCTGGTACTGATACCTTAAAAGACAGTCCCCTGGATTCTCTATAGCTTGCATGGCATGCAAGATCGGTGCAGGAGCTCCAGCAGGCGATATATCTGCCGTGCGATCCAGGAACACCCTGCAGGGGTGTGCACGAGCGCTCCTGCACTAATCCTGCACAGACTTAGCCCCAGTATGCAAATCACCCCATTTGTAGGAGAAATTTATGCAAATGAGGTGATTTAGCAATCCAGGAAGCTTGCAACTGGCCGTGCAGGACTAGTGCAATCTGCAGAAATGTACTCAGTAACCGAGTACATTTCTGCAAAATCCAAAACGGAGCTGTGACAGCTCCAAATAAAGGCTGCATATCACGTAGTAAGCATACCAATGGCCAAGTATAAGGCCACTGGCATTGCAAACAGTGAAAAAAATAAAATAATTAACTTTTTTTTTTTAACCGATCTCGGCTATTTAAGCATAAGGGCAGCGACGTGCAAACGGTATCGGGGGAAAATAACAAAATAAACCTAAATTAAGCATTCTAACTAAAATCAGTATTCTGCCATGCAAGTCAATGGCAGGCAGAAGACAACATGGCCAGAGAGTAGTGGTTGCTAAGGGGGAAGGCTCAGTGTGAGGCATGTAACTATGCATTAACAGGCAATCCTATGCAAATGAGGGGAAGGATAGTGAATCCCAGTTTTCCCCAGCATGTGAGTCAGGTCCCAACAGTGTAAGAGTAGGAATAGCTTGGTGCAAGCCTAGGAGTTAGGTGACATCATGTGGGGGTGTGCCAGGCACACACAGAACTAAACGAGAGCAACCCATCCCAGTGGAAGCCAAGGTATGTGTAGGCCTAAGAATACTAGCTACAGGTACCTTCCAAAGGCCAACTGGGGATATGATGGGGATCTCACAGTCATCAGCATCTGGGGTACTCCACCAGTTCCTGCATGCCATGTCAGCATGTCGGTATATTTCCTCAACACCCGTGAGGCGTTGGCCAGCAATATGCAACTGTTCCATCAAATAGCAGAATACCCTGAGATAGTGGATGCTATAGACTGCAAGCACATATGCATCAAAGCACCACCCAGTGAGCGGGGTAGGGTCTACATCAACTCCAAGGGCTTCCCCTCCATCAACTGCCAGGTCGTGTGTGATGCCCAGGGCATAATAATGAATGTGAGTGCTGGCTGCCCTGGAAGCTATCACGATTCCCACATCTGACATCTGACACAGCTGTACCAGAGATCTGCTAATGGGACATCCTTGATGGTCACCTACTGGGGGATGCTGGATACACACTGGAGCCATGGCTGATGACACCCATCAGAAATGCATACACATCCAAACAAGAACTCCATAATGAGGCACACTCACAGACCAGAATTATAGCAGAGCATGTGTTAGGGATGCTCAAGTCACAGTTCCAGTGCCTGGACACATCAGGTAGAACCTTGCAGTACTCACCAGCTACATGTACCCAAATTATCCTTGTATGTGCCATGCTATACAACATGATGCTGCAGAAACAGCTGCAGCATGAACAGCACGAGGCAGAGCTACATAGCCCCCGACCATTGCCAAGGCCTGCACAGGCACAGAGTGACTCAGAGGAGGAACAACCTGAGCCTACCCCAGCAGGCAGAAGGAGGCATGCCCAGTATGCCCTGGCCTTGGCAAAGAGGCAATACATAGCACATACACTGACACAGGAGGGACCCAGGGAATGACAACTTTCTGTCTGACTCTCATATACAGTAAAAGGGATGCCAAACATTACACTTCCTGTGCTCAACCATGTGTAAGGAGTGTACTATGTGCATCTGACATAGGCACCCCTGCAGCACCACCCTCAATACTGGGACACCCACAAGGTAAGTGACTCACACATGCCAGTCAGGGGGTTCACATACCCAAAAACAGTCACAGCCAGCAGGATAGGTGTAGACAAACACAAATAAAGGCTGTGCCATGGCCTTTGAATGATGCCTATGGGTAACCCCCCAAGGCCTACACAGACAGAAGACAGCAGGTCAGGCAGTGGGATGTCAGTTCTAAAGGGTAGGAAGTCTGAAACTAATATGTAGGTAAATAAAAGCTAAGCTCTGTAGTACACTGGTATGCCTCTAGGCAGCATGATAGGTAAGACTACAGAATGAAATGGAGTACCCGGCATACCAGTACAGTCATAGCAAATGTGTACAAGTGTCAGGTGTGCCCCCCCATCCTACTTAGACATGTAGTAACAGGCAGGTGTGCCCCCCCCCCAAAGCCTGTGTAGAAATGTAGAAATAGTCAGGTGTGCCTCCCCATCCTACATAGAAATGTAGTAACAGTCAGGTGTGCCCCCCAATCCTATGTAGAAATGTAGAAATAGTCACGTGTGCCCCCCATCCCATGTAGAAATGTAGTAACAGTCAATGCCATGTGATCGATGGATACACTGCAGAAACAGTATGCTACATTTAGGTGTACAACACACAAATTAGCACTGCATTACAGACTACCTGGACTTGATCCACACATTCAATACAGATGGGCATACTGGGCATGCTCACACACTTAGAGAAATGAAGGCAATGTAAATCAACAACATACTAAAAGGTCATACTGGGCATGCTCACACACATAAACACATGAAGGCCCAGTCTGCAAACACCAGTGGACCAGACATAACTGGTAGTCACAGATGTTAGTGCAGACACTCCTCAGTATGCACCACACATGCTTTGCACACACAGTGGACAGAAATACAGACATATATCTAAGGACAGCACACTATAATAAGCCAAAGGTAGACATACATATTTGTGTGGAAGAGAGTGACTGCGACAAGGAGCCATCCAGGCCTGTCCCACCCAGCACACAGCCAAAGGGCCACAACCACATTAGGTTCAGATGTCACTCGCTGTAGATACTAACCACCAGTATCTGTCAGCAGTACAGACTATGTGGTGCACGTGCTAGCTGTGCAACATGACTTTACAAGGAATGTGTCATCTAGCATTTAGATACTTGTACCTGTGAAATATGACCCTGTGTGTGCCTATATGTGGTATGTCAACCTTTAGATGAATGGGTTATGGCCCATGCACACACACTGCCCTCCACATAGCCCTACTATGACAAGCCTGCTGAGGTCATCCACTGTGAAATACACCTCTGGGAGAAGTATAGCCCAGTAATCTCTGTGGCATGTCCCATAACTGTGTACCACTGTAGTGTGATAAACTACTTAGGTAGGAGCTCTAATCCCAGACTTGGTAAGTGTGTCTGTCTGTATAGAGACCAATGCTTTTTAGGGTAGTCACACTCCATACAATTGAAATGCACTACTTTGGTAAGGCTGCTGATGTCATCCACCTAGAAATACACCTCTGGGAAGTCTACGTAGCGCGTCCTGTAACTGTGTACTGCTGTAGTGTGATAAATTAGTTAGGTAGGTGTTCTAATCCCTGACTTGGCAAGTGTGTGTGTCTGACTCTATCTGTGTAGAGAGCAATGCTTTTTAGGGAAGTCGTACTCCCTACAATTCAAATGTTCAACTTTGGCAAGGCTGCTGATGTCATCCACCTAGAAATATACCTCTGTAAAGGTTGAAGCCCAGTAATCTCTGTAATGTGTCCTTTAACTCTGTACTGCTGTAGTTTGATACATTAGTTAGATAGGTGTTTTAATCCCAGACTTGGCAAGTATGTGTATGTGTCTGTCTGTGTAGAGAGCAATGCTTTTAAGAGTAGTCACATTCCCTACAATTCAAATGCTCAACTTTGGCAAGGCTTCTGATATCATCCACCAAGAAATACACCTCTGGGAAGGTGGTAGACCAGTAATCTCCATAGCACGTGCCATAACTGCGTACTGTTGTAGTGTGATATAGAACTGTGGTAGGATTCTATTCCCACCCATGGCGGTTCTGGGTGTTTTTTGTGTGTTTCAATGTCTGCGTAGGGAGCAATGCATTTTAGGCTAGTCACACTCAGTACATTTCAAATGCCCTACTTTGGCAATTCTGCTGATGTCATTCATTGTGAAAAACACCTTTGGGAAAACATTCTCCAGTCATCCCCATGGTGCTTCCTATAACAGCTCCATGCTGTAGTGTGATATAGACCTTTGTTAGAGGTTCTATATCCACATATGTCGGTTGTGGATGTTTTGTGTGTGTTTCAATGCCTGTGTAGGGAGCAATGCATTTTAGCCTAGCCACACTCAGTGCAATTCGAATGTCCTACTTTGGCAATCCTGCTGATGTCATCCAATGTGATATACACCTTTGAGGAAGGAGTACTCCAGTAATCTGCATGGCGTGTACTATAACTGTGTAGTGCTGTAAAGTAATAAACTAGTTAGGTAGGGGTTTTACTCCCAGACAAGACAGAGGTGTGTGTGTGTGTGTGTGTGTGTGTGTGTGTGTGTGTGTGTGTGTGTGTGTGTGTGTGTGTGTGTGTGTGTGTGTAACATGCATCCTGTGTGGAGGTGGGTGTGAGTGTGTGACACCTGTGCCCAATGTGGTGTGGGTTTTGCAAATTTCTTATATGGTGGCCCTAGTATATATCACAATGTCCACCATACAGGGATAACACATGTGAAATATCCGAGAGGCTGTGGTGCAAATCCATACCCATACATGTGACATCAAGGCCAGGCAATGACAGTTAGCAACCCCAGTATTACCCAGAGCACACTCTCAACCCATGTCTCATACACACACACACACACACACACACACACACACACACACACACACACACACACACACACACACACACATATGCCTAGGCAACAGCTAATATGTGGGTAGTACACTGCATATTGGCCACTGACAGTAACTATGAAGTGATTGCAGTGGGCTACAAAGGGCATGGTACCCTGTCCATCTGTCCAATAGGCACGTACATGCAGACAGTGCACCTTCCCCATGTTCCCCACTGGACACCTGCAACAGCTGTGGTGCCATCACATGTGGCCCACAAAGGACATACCATGCCTGAAAACATGCCCTGTATGGACAGATGCCACTGACACCAGGTAATGCCATTAGTATGCTATCAATGTAGGTGCAGGGTAAACCTGCTGTCCATTACCAGTTCCTGCTACAGGTGGCCAAGACTGATACATCTGATGATAATCTGTGTACACAACATGGGCCAGACACCACGGGTACAGTTCCACATGTCACTGTACATGCATGTGGGAGGTGTGCACATCCCAGACACTGTCCATGACATGGACTAAGGAACGCATACATGCCAAGCGATGCACAGAGGATGTACCTGACCTGACTATAGACTCTAAGTGCTGCTATACTGCATTCGGAGTAATGTTGGTTTAACAGGGTATGTGCGGATATGGCTGTCCTACATGTATTAATACCTGCCATGTCAGTTCTATGTTTATGAGGACTCCCCATCTGTAGGGTCATCTGCAGACTGGGCAGTGTGTGGTGCCTTTGGTTTCATGTGTTACCCACAGAGCATGTATCTGTGAACCGCAGAAGGTAGTGTAAGGATTGCAGTCTGTAGATGGTAAAAGCTGTGACAGTTACTGACTTCGTATTCCTCATAGGACATATGTTGTGACAAACCCTGTTACAACAGTAAATGCATGATGTTATCACAGCAACATGTCAATATTGGCCCTGTGTATGTACTTCCAGCCACAACTCTGTCAACCTTTGTACATATGCCATGCATTAAGAGGTACATATGTACTGTACACCATGATTAGTGTCATCATATCTGATAACAAACCAGTGAGATATCAGACTGCTACACATGTTATGTACAGTAGGGGTTATATTTGATGACATAACCTGGACATTCTGTGATTGTTTGTACAGTACTGAGGTCTGTGTACTTATGGTGAATGTCGACAGTGTGTGTAATGTTAATATGTACTTTGGCCTGTGCACAGACTGTGGTAGATGTCATCGTACTAGGTCCCATCTTATCCTATGTTACATGCTGTTCCTCCACTGTATGTTACCGTATAGGCCTACATGTTTGTAGGGCCATACATACCATACCACAGACAGGCATCAGGCCACAATGTGTAGTGGTCCAGTACATGTAGGGTCAGTGTGTGAGTGGCACATATGAGGATGGCGTTGGATAGATAGTCCCTATACTGTAATATTATGCTAGCTAACCATATGTGGCTGTGGCTGTGGCTGTGTTCTCATTGGTTGTGGTTATGCACTTTCACATAGATGTATCTTACCCTGTGCAGTGACATGCCTGTAGAGCCTACTATATATGCAGGTACATGTGCAATCCCCCATAGAAGATGTAGGCCAGTGTTGAGCCAGTCTGCCTGTAGCCTGCACAGTGCTTTGTTACATGCATAGCAGCTAAGTGTACTTACCCAGTGAGATGTCATGTCCAGATACTTGCCAGATGTACTGCTGCTGGGCCTCCCTTAACAGTCATGTATGTCAGACAGAGTGGTGGGGTGCTGTACAGATGCAGGTCAATGTCTAGTGGGTAGTATGTGGCCATGGCACCTCTGTACCAGTAGTTATTATGTGTCAGGGCAGACAGGGGTGATTGAATGCATAGCCTATGGGGGCGAATATATACCAGTCGTTATGTGTTATACCCATCTACATGGCTGTTAACATCCATATTATCAGGCTTGGTCCACATGTTCTGCACTAAGGGGTTCTGTGTATACCTCTGGACTGTACAGAGTGTGCCAGAATGTCCATATCTATTGGACAATATATCTTCTATAGTCCACAGGAGCATTACGTGCTTGCAGCAGTACTGTACTATGATGTCCTTAGGATGTCTGTCAGTAGCCAATGGCGCACATGTGAAAAGCAGATGTGACCTCCCACACACATCATGTCTGTGAAGACAATCCCTATTACAGTTGCAATAGTCTGCTAATATACCCGGTATACATACTTGAAATCCCCTTGCACTACGAAGTTGGGACTATAGGGGCTGAGGAAGGGCTAAACCTCATGTTCAGGACATATGGTGAACATATATGTACATATGATCATCCAGGTATCTATATAGATAATTACATATGTTCATATCGATATATATAGATGGGTGTGTATATGTACATAGATATGCATATACACACCCAGATATATACATATACAGAGCATTATATGTCTACACATATACAGATAGTGATGCATATGCACATATACGTATACCATGCTGCCATTCCTGCCAGCAGTCCACTGCTGTTGTATCCCCCACACATACGGTGGGGCTGGGGCCATATATATGTGGGCTTTACCTACACAATACATGTGTGCCCTATGCACTCCAGAGGCCAGTGTATGTAACAGTGGTATATGGCCCTGTATTATTGAGTCTGGGGGGATGCACCATACATAATCTAGGCTGTTGCAAAATATGGTGGCATCAGGGGTCAGCTTACTTAAGGTATCTGGATGTACAGTACTATACATTGACATTATTTACATAAAGTGGGTTACTGCAGGCCTACTGCCTCCTGCCATACAGACTGTTCTGTTTCCCAGTGAGCCTTCGGTGGTGTCAGTTATGCCTTGTTATGTAACAGTTACATCCCATTTGGTCAACTGAAATCTTTACCACATAGTGATTGTGTACAGAGTGTAGATAGAGGCTGCTGGACTATACACCTGCATCACTTACTGTTGATTGTGTGGTATCTTGTTGCCCAGTCTGTCTTCACTATTGTACGATTTGGAGGGCTTGGCCTGGACAGCAACAGTTGTGAACCTTTCCAGACTACTGCATTAGTATAATTGTTTCAAAGTTGCATTACTCTGTTTATATGGATGTCAGTGTCTGAACAGCTATATAAAATGGCATATAAAACTGCAATAGTACACAAATAAAGGTTTTCCATTTCTGAAAACCTGTGTGTGGTGTTTTATCCTATGATCTCTCTGTGGGTATATGTTGCAGGCACCGAATGTCATTTATATGGGTGGCTCATCTAGTGTCCAGTTGTTAGGGTGTTAACTGTAGGCATAGTGGCTGTTCCATATTGTGTGCACCTACTACATAAATATCTTACAGTACATATCGTTTCATGTGTATGTGTAGTCACATGATATATATATATATATATATATATATATATATATATATATATATATATATATATATCTGTATCTGCATATATGTGTCTGTGTATATGTATCCTGGGGATGTTGATAGCTTCCACGTTTTATATTTACTTTGGGAACCAGGCTGTACTGCATGATATGTTACCAATACCAGACTGACATCATACAGGAGGGATGTAGTACTGTTAATGTATTGTGCCCATGTCATGTCAGGACCTGGTTATGGTATCTGCAACCTTTGGTAGTGTATTGCAGGGTAGACATGTTTGGCTGTGGGGGTGGATATATCTATTCGTACAAGACATATATCATTTGGGACCTCTCAACTCCATTAACGGTGCATGTGGACACATATGATTAAGTAAATCTCCCATTGATATATACATATGTATGTCCATATATACCTATATGGATATATATATATATATATATATATATATATATATATATATATATATATATATATATATATATCTGCTTACATATATATAACTATGTCCATATATACCTACATAGATATATATCTGCTTACATATATGTAACTTGCTGTGTATATGTAGAAATATAGGTGTGGACATATATATGTGTTGATTTAGGCATTTGCATGAATATATGTTCATATATATTTATATATACATATATATTTTTATTTATATATATATATATATATATATATATATATATATATATATATATACATATATATATATATATATATAAAAAAATATATATATATATATATATATATATATATATATATATATATACATATATAGAGATGTTGTATCTGTTTAGATATTAATATATTTACACACACACATACATCAACATTTGGACTACATTCGCTGTACTGTTTAATGACTGGGCTGGATGATATGTATTTGAAATCATCAGGGTTATGTATATCTGGCATGGTTTAGTGGTAAATCACTTTGTCTATGGTGTGCAGGGTCCTTGGTTTGAGCCTTGCAGTGGCTGTTTATTTTGTTACTGGGAAGAACACGGGCCGTTGGATACAGAGTGATTAAGCCACTTTAAAGCAGTTGTAAGCAGGTTTGCGTTTGTTTGCACGGAGGCAAGTACTGCTAACTTCCGGTTACAGTTTCTTATACTCAGTTAGCTTCTAAATTGCTTAACCAGTGTAGGCATTGCTTATCCCCACACAAGCAGTCTTAGACCCACTTACTGCTGCTTAAAAGTACTTACTCCCGCTTACCCCTGTGCTAATTTCTTTAAAAGAAAAGAAAAAAGGGTTGATAAGAAAGTGGGGAAAAAGGGGCATGAAGAGGGAAAGACAGTAGGGAAAATGGCTAGGGATGTGCAGGAAGGGTGTAGGGAAGGTCCATAGCTGCCCATTTCTTCTACAGCAATAGCTGTGCATACACACTGAACTTGGAGGTAGATTTGGACACTCAAACCCCTGGGTGAGGGGTGAGGACAACAATAATAAGTTGTGATGCCAATTAGACCGGATTACATGTGTCCAGTGGACACATGTGCAAAATGGACAGCTATGTATGGGGCGAGATTTTTTTGTGGGAACAGACTGCCCTTTTTTTCTTTTTTTCAGATGAGAGTGGGAAGTTGGGGAGGGGTAGTAGGCATACTTTGGTAGGTACGTTGGGTAGGTTAACAGATAAGACATACAAGATGCATACAGGGGCAGTATATGACACATGTGGGGGGGGTAAACACCTTGATGGGGAGGGGGTTTGGGATATCGGAAGCCCACAAGCCCCCTAGTGATAACAGCGGGACTGAGGTCCCCACCCATGGGCAGTCACCACTGTACCTTCACAGCCCCAAAGGTAGCTGTGCTGGGGGCTGAGCCGCAGAGCCAGGCTGACTCTCTAATTGCGACACACGGCCCTCAAGCTGGTGTAGACAATCATTGAACTGCTCATTGATCCTCTATACACCATGACCCTGACCTGGTGACACGTGACAGGTGCCTGTACATGCCCACTCTCAGGGGGGGTGAGCTCCATCCTCTGAGGTGGTTCCACCCAAAAGTGGTGCAGGACCAACAGACAGGGAGGTCCGGAGTTGGGCCCCAGACATGCTGGTGCCCAGTGCCATGGCCAGCTGAGATGGGACAGGTGGGTCCGCTGGGACCGGCCTTCCAAAGTGTGCTATAGTGTTTAGATTTCATCATCATATATGGGTTAGTAATAGTCAACACATTCCAGGGTTAGGTATAACGGCATGCATAGATATTCCCATTAACCCAGACACCAGATACGGAACAGTTGCATAGTAAACAAAACACATGCATATATGGGACCACAGTGGTAATAACAACAGCATGCAGGTACATTGATGGCACCATACCAACAATGTTGGAATAATTCAATATGGTACATGCATAGGAACCATTAAAATATTTATCAAACAATTGGACATTATCAGAGTCATTACATACCACTTGGGGTGGGTATGTTGATTATTGTTGGAGATAAGGTGGGGGGGGGGAATATGTCAATTAATAAGAAGTATATTCCTGTAGTCCACATTACTTCCCTAGTCAGTGCTGTTATCTGTACCTTACAAGTCTTACTACACTACCCTATAGCCTTATTTTGGACAGTGATATGGCTGTCATCATCATTACACATGAACCGGTTTTACCTACAGTATACACCTCTTAGCTGGTATACCTGCACAGGGAATGTTTGTTAACACTGACTAACTGTTTGTACACATATGCCCGGATTCTGGGTTGATGTTTTGCACTATGCTATCCAAGTCTTTCTGCACAGTCTCTGGCCATGTGTTGACCACATGCTGGTGTGCCTGGACATATCTAGAATATTGCCCTCTTCCACCTTTAGTGACATGACACACACATATACATGCTTTCCTACACAGTTATATTATGTAGCACAGTGTGGGTGACAGTGACCAGTGATACTTTATTATTCAGAGAAACTGCAACACTCACAATCCCCTACAATACCAGAGTGGACAGTACCAGTACAGGTTATATTGGTCTGTATTTCTCAGCACAGTGTTTGTATCCAACGTACCTGTTGGATAAATGTTTGTTAGCACTACCTGACTGTTGCCACACAAAGTTCCAGATTACACATTAATATTATGCACATATATCACATTTTGTTACTGTACACACTCTGGTCACAGCTTGACAACATGGGAGTGTAGATAGGACATACTTGAAATATTACTCTCTTAACAGTTTTGGGGTTGCTACAGTGACAGGTGTGTTCTCATGATGGTTGACAATCACTTGTATTCCCTGTTTGCTGGCTACACATCTTTGATCATCCCACAGACTTACCAGTGGGGGCAGAGGGACAGGCAGCAGATATGAGCACATATACTGGACATTCTGGCCTCATGTATACACTTCTGGGGTATGAATCTGTATGCAGTCTAATTCCACTCCCAGGATTCAGATCATGGCTGTGTCTGCTACAACTTAAACACTGTCCATCACAGTTGTGTCTGCAATATTGATATTGCTGTATATCTCCAATCTGCTTGCTGTCTTATTAATCTCCTGTGCTTATGCATTCTGACCTTGTATAACAACACTCTTATACAGATTTCCTAGACAGTTATATGTTGTAGGACAGTGTGGGTGACAGTGATGTGTAATATCTCATTAGTCAGAACAACTGCATGTCATTCTTGTATTTCTGGGCACAGTGTTGGTATCTGACAGACTTGTGGGAGGAATGTTTATTAGCACTACCTGAATGTTCTCACACATGGTACCAGGTTCCACATTACTATTATGCACATACATTTCACTCTGTTACTGTACACACTCTGACCACAGATTAACAAGTTGGGGTGTAAATGGGACATATGTGGCTTCTTAGTCACATAAGGTATTGGGGAGTTACTAGTGTGCCAAGTTTGTTGTTATAGATGTGTGTCAATCAGTTGTATTTCCTGTTTGCTGCCTATATGTCTGGGATCGTCCCACTGATTTCCCAGGAGGACAGGTCGATAGGCAATAGATATGGGCAACTTTAATAGACATTCTGGACATATCTGTACAGTTGTGGGGTATGATTCTGTATGCAGACTACTACCACTGGCAAGATTCAAACCATGGCTGTGTGTGCTAAAAAAGCAACAGTTCACATCTCAGTTGCATGTGCTATTCAGTTTTTGTTGTCTGCATTTTCCCTGTTTACTGTCTATGTGTCTCTTAGTTGTACTAAATGGCCTCTAGGGATTATACCTGTCATATACAGGCATTCCTACACATTCAATTTATGGTGCATGGTGTGGGTAACAGTGCTTAATACAACAGTACTATTACATGATTGCAAATCTACATTACCATATGATACCAGAATATACACATGCAGTCCAGCAGTTAGACCTGTTTTGTCAGGATTTTACACTTTTATTCACATGCAAACAATATGAGACTCTTCCTGCCTTATTCTCTAGTGTATGCAGTACTTGCCTTGAACAATACAGGTTTTATACTAGCAATTAATTTGCTACTACTTTTATTTTTATTTCCTATGACAGTAAAAGCATAAGTATTACTGACCTGCCTCACATCACAACCTCGCCAGGTGGCTGATGTGGGCCTCCTGGTTCTCGACCCACTCCGTTGCAGCTGTGGGGAACATAAGAGGAATATTGAGCCATACCTATCCATGATATACCTGAGCTGGCAATTATTACACGCATACTGGGGTGATACTTATACACATCTGGAACATCCCCTGATGATCTTGCCTCTTGGAGCCACTCATCCAAGAGGTCCCCCTTCCATCGCTTCAGGTCAGCATAGTGGTGCCTGACCTGTTCACTAGTTCGGGGTATGGCAGTGGCACTGGTGAGGTCACGGGCAAGATGGTCCCAGGCCTCTGCCTTATATTGGGAGCTCTGGTACTAGCCCTGCAGCAGTCTTTGTGCATGGTCTTTAACTAGGAGTCCTGCCATGACCTTGGACTCCTGGATGCACCAGCACTGCACCCGGAAGTGCACTCCTTCTCCCCTTATTGCCATAGTGCCTGCAAGGGGAAGCTATAACCAGTTATGAGATGTATTCCCACCTCCTGAGTTTAAGTAGGGCTGATTTCCCACACTTTTCCGTGATTGGCTGGTTTTGAAAAGGCTAAGCTATGGGCAAACCTGCTTATCTAAGGTTGGCATTGTTTAAAGGGGAATACCACTGGGCACAAAGAGTTAGCTGGTCTACACATTGCTCACACCTCCTAAGCTGGCCTGTGCAATGCTTAATGTTGCTTACATTAGACCTTCATTATAATGCCTTTTTGGCATTGTGTTATTATTCATTACACCTTATATGTATGCCTGGTATCCCTGATTGATGTGTACGTACACTCTGTGGGGTCCTTGTCTTTTATCGGGGACTTCAACACTCTATTACAATTACACATCACCTTTGGGCTTACTGCTCTACTCCAGTTCACATATTTATGTTATGTAGTGGATTATGGCACATATGACTGTATAGTGATGCTTTTCACAGGTTCAGTTTGGTTATACTATGGTGAGGGCTTGTTTGCTACTACCTCATTCGTCTGTATTTCTGTGATGGCTTGGTGGATAACTACTGGGACTATGGTGTATAGGGTCCTGGGTTTGAGGCCTGCATGGTTGCTTATTTTGTTGATGGGCAGAACAAAGGCCATTGGATACAGAGTGATTAAGGCACTTTTGAGCAGTTGTAAGCAGGTTTGCACAATGGTAAGCACTGCTAACCTGCCGTTACATCTGCTTACAGAGAGTTAGCCTTAGAATTGCTTAGCCAGTGTAGGCATTGCTTACCGTCATGCAAACGGGCTTAAGGCCGCTTACTGGTGCTTAAATATGCTTACTACTGCTTATTTGTGCTTACACCTGCTTACTACTGCCTTATTCATTATGACACTGACACCTCACATGTGCATTTATTGCAGTACTCCAGTTTATAAATATATGTTATTTAGTGGGTTATGCAACAAAAATATTGGTCATAACATGCTTTGCCATGTAAAATGGAATGTGCTGCAGTGGGACTCGAACCAGGAATGCGTGTTCGTAAGGCGAATGCTCTGCCCACTACACTATTGCTATACTGCTTCATTTGCATATATCTTCCTTGTTATCCTCTTCAGCCTTTTAAGCTGCTTTAACCGTAGCTAAGCGATGGGCACACCCGCGCACCTACGGTTAGCTGTAATCGAATTTTTAAAGAAAAAAATTGTTTCTTCATTTTATTTCTACATTCTGTTGCTGTTATACACAAGGGAGACTGTTGGTGGGGATATGCAGTCACCTGTGAGCGGTCTCGCTCATTGCATACCCCTTTCTGCTGTTCTACATTGCAGGGGCATGTTTATTCTGAGAGCTCTGCTCTCAGACACGCCCCGTGCACTCTTACATGCTACGTGTAAGCCTAGAAGCTCGGGCAGCACACATCATTAATATGCATGGAGCGCTGCCATCCTGCTCCTAAATGGTCACTTCCATGCAGGACTAAGCTAGTCCTGCACGGAAGATTAGTAAATCTGAGGGAGTATCTATATAAAATTTACCTTACATAAAACATTGTATTCCTAAAGGATTTCAAACAGAAACATGAACTCTTTTGGCTTAATGCCTTTGTTAAGTGTGATTAATTATTTTACATGATAATAGACTTTTGTAATAGTCAGATAAATCTAATAAACAAAAGTACCATGCTATCAGATCTAGTCAAACAAAGCAAGCAGACTTATGAGGGAAACATAAATAAACCTATTGTCTTCTAATTTGCCATTCATTGAAACCACTGATTGCAGTATTTTGAATTTATCAATTTGTACAGGTTTCGTTAGTGCTTATATGAATGATGGCAAATAAATAGCAGAGCTGGTTACATCCATGCTTTTTGTACTTGTTTTTCTTCTCTTTTGCAGCAGACCATCAGCTACCAGTGTTGCCTTTCCTCATCACTAAGCCTAGCCTCTACTACCCCCTAAGTTACTCCAATCCATGCTCAGGGCTTGTGAGGAAATCAAGTTATTCCTAAAGCAGTGTCATACTGCTGCCAAAGGATAGTTTTACTTATGCCTTAACTTCCTGTTTCTCCTACGAAACCATGTATGCATCCAGTGGGTGGATATGCAATTGTGACATGAAACATATTGTTCCAGCTTCTACAGCAAGTGAGTCATGAGCCCTGTCTACTTTACTAAAGCACACTTTTTGTTTTTCCCCAGCCTCCACTGGGGATCTAACACAAGGAGCATTTAGAGTGTACCCTCCACCTCAGGACAGGCCCACCCATCCTTCCTCTGTCATTCATCAGTCACGTGACATGCTAATCGAATCTGGGTTACATGAGCCATAGTCATGGCTTTATCTCTCTGTGACATACATGGCAAGACTAAACCCATACTTTGGTGATGTAAGGTTCATAGGTTCATATGAGGTTACTAGGCTAATTGTCCTAGGGCCTTTGCAAGCCTAGCCATGTAATACCCGTGTCCCCTAATTGATCCTTGTTAGATGGTTCCCTAATTGACCATTGTTAGATGGTTTGTTTGCAGAACAAATCTATGATCAGCCATGAGGGACATAGGTGCCACCCCAAGGGTGAATATACAATCTCCCATCCTGTTGTTCAGGTTGCTCTTAAATAGGGTCATTGAGGAGCTCTGCTTCATGTGAATTGGGAGTTTATTGCAGAGTAGTGGCATATCTGTGTCTCCAGCATTTTTTTTTTGAGTAACAAGCTAAGTTCAAATCTCTGGAGTGAGTGACTCTTGTCCCATTTGATTTGTAGACATGCAATATTTCCATTAAGGCAGGGTCAGAGACTGCTCTGTAGGCCAGCCACAGGTTGACTCCTAGCAGCCTGTAGGACACAGAGTACAGCGATAGGGCTTTCAGTCTTAACATGTAAGTCATGTTTTGGAGTCTCTGAATTCTCTTGGTCAGGAACCTCTGTGATCTGTCCAGCTGCTGCAGGTGTCTGGTAAGGTACATGCAAAAGGGAGTGTTATACTCTATTAGTGGTCTGATGTGGGTGGAGTACAGAGGAGTTATAACATCCTTGGTCTTAGATGTGATGCCTTTACTTATGAGGTATGCAATGTAAAAGGCTTTCCTTCCCACTGTGAACACATGGTGATCAAAGGTTTGGCTGCTATCAACTTGTGTTCCCAAGTCATGCGTCACTGAGTTCAAGCTTAAGGGGGTACTGCCTATATTGTAATTTGAAGGGGCTATCTTTTTGCCAAAGGAAACAGTGATCCACATTTTTGCATTAGGTTGTAGACAGCGGCTTTGGCACCAATCATCTGTCTGTGTTAACCCCTTCTGTAATATGTTAATATCTTTAGGGGACTCAATGATTCCTCTCAGTTTGCAGCCGTCTGCGAACTTGGTAAGCCACAAGACATCTACTTTCACTTGTTCTTCCAAGAAATAGATTCCAAACATTAGAGGGCCCAGCACAGAACCTTGCAGTACCCCACTGGTAACTGTTTTACTGGTGGAGGTGGAATCCCCAACCTTGACAGTATGGGTTCTGTCAGTGAGCCAGCTGGCTACCCATCTAGTGACATATGGTTTAATCCCCAGCTGGGAAAGTGTTTCAATGATATCTGATTGGGGGATTGTGCCAAACGCCTGGGCACATATAAGATAAGTAGTATGGACTGCTTTGTCTTTGATGACATTCTTGAAGAAGTCCACCAGGCTTAGTAAGCATGATCTACCCTTAACAGAGCCAAACTGGGTCGGGTCGAGAGCTTAAAGGTTGCCTATATCCTTGCTGATAAGCTCCATGATGATTCTTTCCATGGCCTTGCAGATAAGGCTGGTTAGGCTTATGGGTCTATAGTTCCCAGGGTCAGTTAATGGACCCCCTTTGTACAAGGGGGTTACTGTTGCTGTTCTCCACTTTACTGGAACAAAGTCAGTGCCAAGTGGATCCTCTAGGTTATGTTTTAGCTTGTTTAGCAAGCAGCCTGGGATGTTATCTGGTCCCATAGAGGCCATGTTTTTGGCTTTGGAGTGTGTGGATATGACCTGCTCATTGGAGATACTGGGGAGAGGACAGGTGTCAGGTATGCTTTGGGGTATGACTGGTGGTGACAGGGGGTGAAGTTTGCACCAAGTCTGTCAGCTAATAGGTTGGCAATTTTTTCAGGGTCAGTGTGAGTGGTACCATCCACTGTGAGTTTGTTACATAGCTCGGTATTCCCTTTTAGATTTCGGATGTAGCTAAAGAATGGCTTATGACTGTATTTAGCTAGGGAATCTAGTTTATCCTCATAACTCACTTTAGAGGAATTTAGAAGATATCTGATTTTCTTGTTCAAGTTGTGGAGGGTATTCTTTCTCTGCTAAGTTCCCTCTTGCTCTAAACATCAGTTTCTTCCTTTTTTATATAACCTGTTTATACTTGAGGTCCACCAGGGTGGCTTGTTTTTATGGGATGACTTGATTTTGATCCCGTTAGGTTCAACAGAGTCAGTACAATTGCTTAAGTGGTTATACAGGGTGTTTGTGTACTCCTGTGGATAGGAGTCATTGTTGACTCTGTTAGCAGGGGTCTGAAACTTTTCAAACAATTGTTTAGTAGGCTATAGTTTGTTTTAGAGAAGTTTCTCATTTTTATTGCTGCTATGGAGGTGTCAGGTCTGATTGTTACTTTGAATGGGATAGATTTATGATCTGACTTGACTAAGGTGGGAAGAACACAGGGGTTAGTACAGTGACCCCCCCCCTAAATTGGTGAATACTAAGTCTGAACTTTTGAGCCCCTTGGAGGGTGCAGATTAACTGTTCCGGAGCATTTGTATTGCCCAGGAACCTCAGATCAATCAAGATTGTGCTCATGTATGTTGCCCACTTTAATGAAGGATAGTTGAACTCTCCCATGACCAAGGTGTTTGGCTGTATAGTGAGTGACTCAAGCAAGTCCATGTAAGTGTTGTGCTTCTCATGGTTCATGGTGGGGGACCTGTAGCTAGCAATGATGTGGTAGAGTGTTTTACCTATAGTTATTTGGACTTGGAGTAGCTCAACAGAATCATAATGTTTAACCAGTCTCAGGTGTATTTGAATTTAGTGAAGATGGATACAATTCCACCTTTGGTTCTTTCATGCTCATTTTGAGGTCTGAATGTGTGGCGAGCATTGTAGCCTTGCATGGCCAGGGTGCTCTCTGGCATCTTGAACCAAGTCTTGGTGGCTGCACAGACATCAGCATCTTCCAAGGTGAAGAGAGCTTCTAGGGAGTGCAGTTTCTTCCTTAGACTCCTAGCATTAAGCAGCATAACCTTGAATTTGTCTGTAGTGGAATTTTTACATCAGGAGTTTTCTTGTTTTGATATTGCCTCAAAAGGGCACTATGGGGGAGGCAGGCATATTTGCCAGTATTAGAAAGCCTAGAGGAAACATGTGCAGACCATCTCTGGGAAAGCGGTGTGGACTGTCAACTGTGTCTTCCCAGGCTGACAGATGCAAAACCCCCCTGGATTGATACCAGAAGCTAAGCCAATTGTTGAAGTTAATCATTTTTATGTTTATATTGTGGTATCATCCTGGGTGAAGTTAGAATGCTGCTTAGGGCCAGCAACATATCTGCCTGGGACACATACTCGGAGAATTCAGTTAAGTCTGTCTTCATATAGTCCAGGGAGGTATGTCTCAAGTCATTCACTTTGTGATGAAAGCAGATACTGCCAGCACAGCTAGCTGGAATTTTGTAAATAATTATGTCATTGCAGAATATCAAAATGATTTATACAACATTTTTGTGTTACAAATTTATTAGAACTATATGTCATGTGTATATCAAACTGCTTGTACAGACATGTGTTGGAAAGGTATTTGTAGAGTACTGTGTTTGAAATGTAACCACAGTGTGCCCTACTGGAAAATAACAGAAATATACATGCACTATTGCAACTGTTTAAATGTATATATTTTAACAGTGGAAACTGGAATACAGGAGGTTAACCTCAGTCCAGCAAACTTTAGAAAATATCTGAAATTAAATTACTTTATAGGCTAGGCCATAACAAATGGTATATTTCAGTTCTCAATGCAGCAAGAGACATAAAGTCTGTGCTGGGAAGCTTTCTGTATTGTCTTGAGGGTGAACTAATTACTAGTCTTGAAAGCATGAAGGAATACAATTGTTTTATGACTTCTAGCAGCTGCCAAAGATCTGAGGAAAAGCCCTTGTATGTATATTTTTACAGGTAGATATTAAATGTTGCCAGCTTCTAGCAATGGAGGCTTTGGCCTGGGAACTACGAATCAAATGACAATAAATGATGCCATTCTGCAAACTATCCCAGCAGTAATATTTTAGATATTAATTTGAAAGTCTCTTAGTGAGACAGAGCATTCTGTATTCAGTCTTGGACCTGAAAAGAACCATTTACCATACATCTGCCTTGCTTTAATAGTAAGTTCTTAGGTTATAATATAATTCTCTTAGATTCAGCCAAGAATATAGTGAAGCTTAGTTTAGAAATGTTTTCTTTATGTATTTGAGACTGTCCTGCAATGTTGTTCTAAATGTTTCCTGTGGTTTTGAACTTTGATATCACTGTGAATGTATATTTAGAATTGTCTTGTTCTTTTATTGTTTATTATTAAATACATTTAACCCTTTCATTGTGGCTGATTTGTGTAGAGATATTTAAGTCAAGAGAGTACTTGCATATTTATTTGCTTTTGGTCAAACTACCATTTGTGTTAATATTAATATTACACAGTAAGATTGGACAACCTTTCTTAAGAGCCTTAAAGTGGCTGATAATGAGTGACTGGTGACAGTGGAAACTGTTCCCAGGTGTGTGTGTGTTTGTGTGTGTGTGTGTGTGTGTGTGTGTATGTGTGTGTGTGTGTGTGTGTGTGTGTGTGTGTATGTGTGTGTGTGTGTGTGTGTGTGTGTGTGTGTGTGTGTGTGTGTGTGTGTGTGTGTGTGTGTGTGTGTGTGAATCAAACCTCAAAGAGTGTGTGTGTCAGCTACTTAGGCAGAGACACGAAGCACTGGTTGGACAGAGATGGTGCTGGAGGTCTTGGCTTGGTCACTCAGATGAGAATTCACCTCTATAGCTGTGCCAATTGGGAGTCTTATTCAGGATCTGGAGGAAGAGGGAGAAATGACCCCCAAACTAACTGTGGTCTCTGTCCTCTTAAGGGAAATTGCATTTGATGCAGGGAGCTGCATCTGGAAATACTGTTTGTGTACTTGTCATCCTCTCAATGAACATCCCCTACTGTCACCAGTGCTGAGGACTGAGGCTCCTTGATTACTGGTCCAGTGGACAGTTGTCACACACCTCAACACATACTATGAGAGAGTCATAACAGTAATTGTTGTTGCGTGACTTGAGTGCATGCATGATTTGACAGATACTGGCACCTGATAGGCAGCTGACCATGACCTTCTCCTTGGCCAGGCTGATGAGGAGGGCATCTGTGTGCCTGACTCTCCTATGACCAGGACATATGATTTTGAGGTGTTTTGCCATAGGGGCTTATTCGCTGATACACTGGTATGTGTGTTGTTACACATAGTAGATGTTGGTTATGCTCTTGTATTTGTTAGTTGCTTGCACTTGGGAAGTCTCTGGTCTTTTGGTAGGCTATTAGTGAGTCCCACTGCATATGTGGGCTTATCTGTCATGACTCTATCTTGTGTGAGAGGAGAGGTGTGTCTGCTGACAATCTGTTCGATGCCTTGTTTATTGTTATGTGAGAGGATTGATTCCAATTTCATAGTTTAGTTACATCTTTCACATACTGTATTCGTTTGCTGTAGGGGTAGGTGGATGGTTTTCAGTATGCATGAGGCAATTATTATATTGCCTCAGGATGCCCATGTTAATCAGGTTGGTTGGAGAAATGTTGGGAAACTGACTGTCCATTGTAGCAGGTTAAACCATAAGTACTGTTAGGAAGTGGGCAAGTTAGATCAGCTTTTGCTCTAGGGTTAGCAAGGGGACTTATTCTATTGAGGATTAGGGATTAAAAAGTGTGGCAATGCTGCTCAGTGCTCAGCTGAGTTGCCTGTAGTGCAGTAGGGAAGTCTGGGAGGGTTCCACTGACTGTTCTTTAGAGAAAACTTTGTATCTAGGTGTTTGCATCTATATAGGGGACCACTAATCCCCATTAGGCAGTATGCAGATATGAGCAAACACAAGGTTTAAATAAAAGTAAATTTCAACAGTATTAACACAAAATACCAATAGGAAAGCCCCACACATTCCCTTATTCCAGCAGTCCCCAACTCAGACGGGTCCTGAGCTGCACACTTCTGCCACAAGGGTGTAGGGAGGCCCTGTTAATATAACATGGCTGGTTTTAGAGCTCAGGTGATATCAAGCTGTCTAGATTCAGCATGCCTGCAGAAGCATATCTTGTTGCTTAGGGGTGGTGAGTAGTGCTTATTAAGAGTTTAAATGTCAGAGGACTGACAAGTGCTACTCTGGGGTGGACACAGAGAGACTTGCTTTTGCTGACAGTGGTGTAGCCATCTTTGTTATAAGGGCTTAGGTGAATAAAGATGATGATTTTGTTTTCTGTTTCCTGTAAAAATATCAAAGTTTTGAACAGAATAAAGAACTAAATTAGGGAGAGTGTGTTTTAGGCTAGAAAGAAGCATAGTGATGACATGGCTTGTCTGGTTTCATTATTTAATAGGTGCATGCTTTTGTAAGTGACTCCTGTGTCATTCTACAACCTTTGTGCATAATATGTGATGTATGGGAAGATCTGAAGAATACTCTGAGCTATCTCTGACTTATGACAACAGCTTGGGGATGCCATAGTAGGTCAAAGAGACTGGTGGCAGAAGTCTATGTTACCCTTTCTTGGAGCCAAAGAGCATGTCAGTGATTTTTATTTTGGTAGCGAGTATTAAATTGTTTGAAAACAACCATTTCCAAAGGAGGTAAAAGTAATTTTGAAGTTATTTTAATTCAACAAGTGAAGAGACTTTCTTGGTGATGACTTTGTCATGAACATAAAGTGTGTAGTTAAGTTTGTACAGGTTCAAGGGCAGGTCATTCATAAAGACTCAGAATAGCAGATAATGGACAAGTACTGAGCCTTGAAAAACACTAGAGTTGGTCACACTATGAAGACATTGGTGGACGTTGGTTGAGACAGAGAACTGCCTGTCAAGAAAGAAGTTAGAGAAACAGGTGCAAACCTCCTCTGAGAATCTACAAGTTTTGAGTTTGCTGAAGACAGTACTGAAATTCCCATTGCTTTGAATATCTCTTGAATTCCATTCTTTGTATTCTGTGGATCATTCTCTGATATTACCTCATCAGGAATCCTGTGTCTGTAAATTTCCCTTTAAGTGCATTGAACAAACCATTACTTGCAGTGTCTTCCAATTCACGAACACACAGGACATTAAATAATATATGCGTATTACAATACACTGTCACAGCACTGACATGCCTTCTCCTACTTTACTGTGTTTAGTTCCCTGGAACTGAATGAAAAATCAATTATTTTCTCAGATTATTATTACTATATGAATTTCTCACTGACGTGCCTTGAACCGCTTGTTCAAATTGCCCTGATATTCCAGCCCAGTGTACACATGACAATCTATTTCTTTATACTTCACAGTTTTTAAAAGTAACTCATGTATCACTGAGAACACGTCTTTCCTTTGTCAGTTAAGCACTGTTATTTTATCTGCTTTAAATATCATAGCCTGTATGCATGCTAGTTTTTCTTTTATCAATATATTTCATTCTTTACAGCACACTTCATTTTTGTTTAATGTTTTATCGCTGTATCTTGAAATACTGCCTTCTTTGAATCAGATTCAGTTTACTGCTGAAATTCATTCAGCACCTGTTCAATCAAATTCAACTATGGAGATGCTCAGGTTGCTACACTTACTCCAAGCAAATTTTCTTGTTGCTCTGGTATATTTGAACAGCTCATTATATCTGCTACATGCATCATTTTTTTTTGCTGGCTTATACTTCACCACTAAGTAATACTTCTGCAGTGTCAGCAACATTCTCTGTAGTCTTGGTGGTGCCTTGTACAAGAACTAAAATATACTTTGCAACACTTCTTGATTTATTCAATCGACTGTTTCACTAAATATATTCATGAAATGTTATCTATAGCCTTGGTGGTTCCTTGTGCAAGAACTAAAATATACTTTGCAACAGTTCTTGCTTTAGTCAACACTGTACCACTAAATATATTCATGAAACTATGCCAACTAGCTTTTTTTTAATATAGGCAAGTCTTCTGTGACATTCTGTAAATGTTTAGGACTATAATCAATTGATTTACTCTCATACAGAATCCCTACAGTAACTAATATTTGGATGTCATCTATTTGCAAAATGGCAGATTTGTTTAAATCAAAATGCCTTGATTTTGACATTTCAACTACTGACTGACTAAATATTTCAAAACACTTTGTATTGTTTGTTGTAGAACTGCTCCACATTATACTTCACTAATTCCCTTAATGAAAAATGTGCATCTAACAATAAAAACTATGGCCCATAAGATATTTCATCATTCCAAAGTCAGGCCTTATATTCTCATATCCTTTAGCCATGTGCTATTATAATATTTTCTAATACAATCCATTATCCCCTTATGTCCTATATGAAAGTAAAATTATTACCTATCCTGTTTTGTTATAACCCCTTCATCTGCACTGACTAACATGGAATCTCAGTCAGTGTTTGTGCCTTCTGTAGCTAACCTAATATCAGTATGTATTTTGAGGCTGTGCAGTAACTACCTCATGCTGACCAAAAAGCTTTTATTACTAGATCAAAATGATTCCATATGTGAGAGATGTAACTATTTACTTAAACTGGAAAGCGATATTCTCCCTTCAGAACAAATTGGGTAAGCACAACGCAGGTCCACACACAGAGCAGAGCACTTTGACTAAACGGGCATATACTGAGGTTGATAAGAAAACACGCCATGAGCTTCCCAGTCTAACGACTAAGAAATGCCAGAAATAAGTTCACACACAACACACCCACCTTCACCCTTCACTTTCACAGTCAGTACTCGTAGCTCTCTGAACCACAAGGGCATAGACTGCAAGCTGTTATGGCCTACTGACACTGCATCTGACCATGGTAATGTTTTAGTAATAGGTGACAATATTGTCAGGCATATGGACACCGACCTCACTAGGTTAGAGAAGAACAGGATGACAGCTCTCTTTTTGAAATCATGATCCAGTGTGTAACAAGGGCTGTTTGATCCCCCCCATCCTGACAAATCTGATTATGACATGATAGTTGTTCACATGGGGGTAAATGACCTGAGGTGCTCTGTTCAGAGGGACATGCAGAAGGCACTGGTCTTGAGTGCATTTTATCATCATTCAGAATAATGCCAACATTCAAAGACAACACAAACTGGCATTAATAATTGCCTTTGTAGCTGGTGCCATTCTAGGGGAATCCAGTATGTGTCAGCTTGTGAAGAGATGGCAGACAAACCTTCCTACTTTTACAATGATGGTCTGTGATGCTATTATCAATAATTTCATATCCTGGCTAAAACCTTTACTGACCCCCCTCTCCCATAGTCTTTTTTAGACAGAATTTAGCTAACGACTATTTACGTCTGTTAGATTCTAATTTGAAACATATTTATGTGCTCTACTCAATGGCAGTCTAAAAAAATGGCTAAACGTCAGGCTCCCCTGCAACTTGACCACATTCATATATTTGCAGTTACAGAGACATGGTTTTAAAGAAATGAAGAAAACACTCACTCTGTTCCAGGTTATAGTGCCTGTTATGTCTTCAGCCTTACTGGTCATCATGGTGAAGTATTAGTATTTGGCAAGGATATCATCACCTTGTGACAGATTCCTCAGGACACTTAATTTAAACTCCTACATGTTCAAATCACCATAAACAAGAGTAATTACCACTTATAGTTGGCTATTGGACACCCTCTGTTGCTTCTCCTGGGCATGATAGCTATTGTAATACATTAGTTAGAACACCCTTAAACCCAACACCTTTCTTCTACAGTACTTCAACTCTCCATAAATAAATTGGCTGACCTACACCACCAATGGTTGACATGTGCAATACTTCTCTGATGTTATACATGCTAACTCATTGTTTTACAGCTAGATGAGCATCCTGCTAAGGACGCCAATGTCCTTGATCTTATCCTTACAAATATGACCACTTCTTGCCTATCTCCATATGTAACATCTTGCCTTGTTAAATTAGACCAGAAACTACTGTAATTTTACTTTAAAACTAGTCATACGTCCGCTGTAAATACATCCAAGTGTAGGGGCTTCTCAAAAGCAAACCTTCAGTTACTTGCCAAAGTAAATAAATTCTGCTGCAATTCTCCTGTATTGGATGTCATTGCTAAAGCTAATGCCTATGCCTTTGAGTTCTACTCCCACTTAAATAGCAGTACTGGTAAGGCAACCCCATCCGCACCAAATATAATTAGAAATTTAAAAATAAACACCTACTGTATGGTAAAATACATATATAAATATATTTTATAACAGGAGAAATAAACTGCTTAATGCTTATAGGAGGTCTCATTCTTCCTACCATAAGAACACACATATTATAATAAAGAATTAAGGGAACCTTTAGGAAGCTCAAAGCTGAGTTTGACTTAAAATTTTCACTAAACCAAAAATAGCTACAAATATTTCCTTAACTATGTCAGGAAGTTAAGAGCTAACACCCAACAAAGTTTGGAGCTAGTCCACAATAATATCCTAGGTGAAACTTTAATGCTAATTTTACTCAACCCAGACTTATAGCTATTCCACAGGTTCCACAATCCCAGCTACACTCTTTGATTACATATATCAATGTGCTCTCAGCCTTCTCAAAAGCTAAAAATACCTCATCCAGGAGCATGGGTATTGTAAAGTTGCCTGATTAGCAGTGCCTAATATGTGCTATATGAATCCCTACCTAACATATTTAATCTAAGACTCTCCACTGACATTAGTGTAGCCTCCAGCCACTGCAATGCCTTTACACAAGAGTGGTAAAACCATGGACCCTGGTACCTATAACCCCAGTAGTCTCACTAGCCTTATATGTAAAGCAATGGAGCACATTATCTCAGACCTTGTTAATATGGACAGTGAAAATCTCATAACCTTGGATTGTCACCAATTCTGCTTTGCCAAAGAAAGGTTCTGCCTCTTTAACTTCATTAATTTCTTTGAAAAGGTAAATGAAACAGTGGTTATTGGTTACATAGTACACGCAGCATATCTAAACCTGGTCAAGATCTTTGACAGTATTTCCCATGCAGGTATTATTGACAAACTTGTAAATCTGAGTTTATATCCTACTATTGTTAGGAGATAGTTAACTAGCTGTCTGACAGAACCATGGGGTTAGAGTCAGGAGCACCACTTCTGAAAAGAAAAAGTTACCAGTAGTGTACCACAGATCTCAGAGTTAGGCACTCTCCTGTTTGGCATCTATTTTTCAGACCTCCAGGTCAACACTCTTCACCTATGATTATCTAAGTTTGCAGAAGACTGTAAATTGGGTGTTCTTATTTGATCTTCCACTGATTCACACTTATTCCAACATAGGTGAGACCAAATTAACAACTGGTGTAAGGACAGTGGTTTCAAATTAAATGTGCAGAAATGTAGCATACTTCATTTTGGTAAACAAAACATTTTCACATACCATATAGGTGACACACTCCTCCAATCAGACAGTATCATTAAGGATCTGGGCACGCTTGTTGATTATACCTAATCATTTGACCATCATGTCTCAGCAGTAGGTTTGAAAGCCTTCTATTTAGCTTATATAATTTCCAAAGAAGTCTTAATTTCTCCTTTAAGCAAACATGTTCATCTCAAGGACACCACAGCAGCAAATTTATTAAAACAACAAGCTTTCATTCATGTGTTTCATCAAAATCAGTTTAAAAATTCATTAGATGTGAAGCAACAATTTAAAGGAATCAGTCCTTCAGTCACATGACATATACAACCAATAAAATAGCCATAACATTGAAAAACAATCATGTAGTTAAGAAACATATCAAAATGATATTTGAAACACATAATACTCTTTCAGCAGATTGTTCACTAATTATGGTACAATTGAAGCTGCCAATAAAAGAGAAGTCATATCAAGGCCCATTAATGTGCAGTCATTCGTAGAGCTAAACCAGGCAGGATAATGTCTTAAATTTGTGTACAATATTTCTGATTATGTCTTGACTGGTTTGATGACTAAACTATTAAATGAAGTAATGTCATTTATACCAGACTATCTTGGTAGACTGGAGGACAGCTTAATGGAATCAAGACTATTTACTCGTAATTTGAATTTAAAGCTTATGTTTCCCAATGATGGTATTGGTTCTAGTCAATTTAAATGACCTAAAACATTTAACTCTATTAGACACCCTATCGTCAATGCTTTTGAGAAAGCATTTGAGCAGGATATATATATATATATATATATATATATATTATATATATATATATATATATATATATATATATACACTCTTTATAATACTTGTGTTAATGGAGGGTTTATAGTTTCATAGTTTCATAGTTTAGTACTAGGCTATCTGCCCTGAGGCATTCGCAAGCCTAGCCCTAGAGATGTGGCTTTCGCCACCCCATGCAGTGGTACTAAGGTGTATAGAATAAATTTAGAATACTGTGCCTTTGTCTAGTAGTGACATATTGAAGACCCCCTTACTTATTAAAATTAGTTTACTGTGCCTCTGTTAAGTAGCGATACAGGGGTGACCCCCGGGGTAAACCTACGATCTCCCATCCACTCGTCAAGATTTCTCTTGAAGAGAGTGAGTGAGGGGCTCTGCCTAACATGGACTGGGATTTTGTTCCAGAGTATGGGAAGCCTCTGAGTTATGAATCTGTCCCTCCAGCATGTTCTATTCATGTTTGTACTGAGGTTTAAATCTTTGGCTCTCGTGGTTCTTGTGGATTTTGATTTTTTGAGGTGGAGCATAGCAAAACTTAAACTCTGAACAGTGAAGAACACTGACTGATTTAAAAAAATAATTACAATATCATTATTAAGGTGGCTGATAAGGGTGGAGCTATTGTGGTGATGAATAAAAGTGATTAAATAGAAGCTAATATGAAATTATTAAATTATGCTATAAGTTATAAGACTGTTGGTAGATTGAAAGTAGATAAAGTTATTAGAAATGTGGAAGTGAATGTATATAATTTATTTGTTAATGGCTGCATAATTGTTACTTTGTTATCTTTTTATCATACTGAATATCAGGTCATGACTATATTTTATGGACTCCCTAAGAAACATAAGGATACTAATAATCAGCTGATGTGGTCCATAGTGTCTTCAGACTGGATGGATTAGAGAACGCCTCATAATTTACTTGGAAGCAACATTAAAACACTATCTGGAATTAGTGGATAACTTTATAAAAGACAGTGATGATTTTTGAAGGAATTAACAAACTGGCAGAATGCAAATGAAAACAAAGAACTATTGAGGGTAACACCAGATACAGAATCTTTGTTCACAAGTTTACCAAATGGATATGGTATATAAGTCATAAAGGCATCTGTTGAGTAAAAATACTGATGTAACCTCAATGTTTATAAATACTGTTTGTGAATTATCTAGCTTAGTATTTCAGAACAATGTATTTATGTTTCAAGATCAATATTATTTACAGCAATGAGGTATAGCTATGGGTATGTTCATGACAAATATTTGTGCAAATTGTGTTGTATCTGTTTGGGAGAATGAGTTTATGTACCAAAACTGCAATTTGTATCATGGTCATATTTCGTTTTATTACCATTTTTGAATGATATTTTTTTGTTATGGGGAGGTACCTCCATACAATTGTAAGCCATTACTGATTATTTAAACTCCACTACATGACTCTAGAAGTTTAAGTCAACTGTGTCGACACATGAGATCTTGTTTTTAGGCATTTTGTTGTCCTGGAATAGGAATGTGTTTGAAACCTCAGTATATAGGAAAGAAACTAGGAAAGTTAATTATTTGCACTGAACTAATATGCATCCTAGGCACATCTTTTTCAACATAGTGCAAGGTCAGATAATTAGGACTTCTAGGAAGACTACAAATGTTAATATTTATAATCAAGTAGTTTGGGACCTTGCATTGGAATTCCAGAGGAAAGGTTATAATATTGACAATTTGAATAATACAAGAAATGGGGGTAAAAGAATTATGAAATACTATCACTAAACCAGTGTGTGGTAATATGGATATGGGGAAATGATGACACTAGAAATACTAAGCATGATGGGACCATTCCTGTTACTTTTAATGTACATACTAAGTACATCTCTGACATTTATAAGCTGCAATGGGTTATTTTAAGATCTTTTGGGTATTTAAATAATAAGATTCCTGTGATTCCAAGATTTATTTACAAGAATTCTAGTAACTTGAAGCATTTATTATGCTATAAGGAACCAGATAAGGGTAACGTAAATATAGTAATAGGGGTACAAGGCCTTGTGACAATTGCTTGTTTTGTCAGTATATTTATACTAACAACTTCTTTATACATCCAATAACAGGCAAGAGACATACATTGACATTCTCAGCACTTGTGAAACTAATAATATAGTTTACCTAGCTAGGTGTATTGAATATACTTCCTTTTAAAGTAATAGAAGGCTGAAAGATTACACATGTAAATATCTTTTGGATATATGAAGATGTATAGAAGAAAATGCATTATATAAACATACAGGTTCATAGGTTCATAGGTGTGTACTAGGCTAATGACCCTGGGGCCTATATAAGCCTAGTCCAAGAAGATTCCTTGGCATCATGCCACCCAAAGTTAGTTCCCAGTATCCCTGTCAAGCAAGGCCACTGAAGTGATCCCCGGGGTAAACTTCCTATTTCCCATCCACTCGTCAAGATTTCTCTTAAAGAGGGTCAGTGAAGTGCTCTGCTTGACGTGAATGGGAAGTTTATTCCAGAGTATGGAAAGTCTCTGGATTAGGAACCTGTCCCTCCAGCATGTTCTGCTTATTGTGGTAATGAGGTTTAGGTCCCTGGAGCATGTGACATGGAGGGATTGGGATTTCTTTAGGTGTAAGCATATCTAGCAGCTCTGGTTAGACATGGCTTTGTAGGTCAAGCACAGATTGCCTCTAAGTAGGTGATAAGAGACAGAGTATAGCTGGAGTTTTTTGAGTCTGTCCCTATAGGGCATGTGTCTAAGGCCTAAGATCCTCTTAGTGAGACATTTTTGTGCCCTTTCCACTTGTTGTAGGTGTCTAGTGAGATACATACCAAACAGGACATTGTATTCTATAATAGGTCTAATGAGGGATGAGTAGAGAAGGATTATGACCTCTCTCTTCCTGGATGAGAAACCTTTTGTAATGAGATATGCTGCATAGAAGGACTTTCTGACTACAGTGGCAATGTGGTTATCAAAGGAGAGGTTGCTGTCAACCTGTGTCCCCAGGTCTCTTATCACACTTTCAATAGTTAGTGGACTACCTCCTATGTGACAGTTCATGGACACCAAATTTTTCCCAAAGGGAATGACAATGCACTTTTTGGCATTGAGCTTAAGGCCATGGTTCTGGCACCAGTGATTGGTGTCAGTGAGACCTTTTTGTAGAATGTCTACATCACTTGGAGAATCAACAATGGCTCCCAGTTTGCAATCATCTGCGAACTTGATCAGCCAGAGTCCCTTTGTGTTTTCTTGAACTTCAGAGAAGTAGATGCCAAACAGGAGAGGACCTAGGGCCAATCCCTGTGAGATACCACTTGTAACTGGTCGATAGTCAGATGTGGAGTCTGCTACTTTCACAGTGTGGGTTCTATCAGTGAGCCAGTTGGCAACCCATCTTATGACAAAGGGGTTTATGCCTAGTTTATTGAGTCTGTCTATGATTTCTGAGTGAGGGATGGTGTCGAAGGCCTTGGCAAGATCTAGGTATGCTGTGTAAACTACTTTGTCCTCATCTACAGCTCTGGTGACAGACTTTAAGAAGTCTATCAGGTTGAGCAGGCATGAGCTACCTTTCATAAACCCAAACTGCATGGTGTCCAGAGTTTGGAGATTCCCTATGCCCTTATTTATAAGGTCCATGATGATGCACTCCATAGCCTTACATATCAGACTTGTCAGGCTAATGGGGTGGTAGTTCCCAGGGTCTGTAGTCACTCCCCCTTTGTGGAGTGGGATGACCATAGCAGTGCACCATTCGGTAAGAACAAAACCTGAAATGAGGCTGTGATTGAGCAGGGTACTCAGGTGCCAGTTCACTTTATAATCCATGTAGTACACAGCCAGGGATATTATCAGGTTCCATGGAAACTGTATTCTTGGCTTTGGACAGTGCAGTTTTTACCTTTGTAGCCATGATAATAGGGACTTGGTATTCCTCAGGTATTGTAATAGGCCCTTTAGGGGGTGAAAGGGGGTAAAGTTTGCACTGAACCTGTTGGCCAATATGTTGGCAATATAAGTTGGTTCTGTATATGTATTGCCATTGTGCTGTAACTCAGCACAGATCTGAGTATTGCCATGTAGATTCTTGACATAACTATAGAATGCCTTGTGGTTGTCTTTAGAATCTGCAGCAATTTTGTTTTCATAGCTAGCTTTAGAGGATTTGATGATGGATCTCAGTTTTTTGCTGAGGCTAACAAGGGAGTTTTTCCAGTCTTGGGACTTCACCCTTTTCTGCAATAGTTTTTTCCTTCTGTTGTAGTTTGTTTATGGTGGGGGACCACCAGATTGGCTTCCTTGTTTTGGTGGAGACCGTCTTGGTTTTGTTTGGTATGGCCCATTCCATGCACTTGTGTATGTGCTCATACAGTGCATTGGTATATGATTCAGCAGTCATTCACCTGTTTTCCATTTACGTGGGTATCGTGAAGTTAGCCACCTCTGTTTTTAGAAGCTCAAAATTGGCTTTGGAGAAGTTTTTTATGGTGGTTTCTTTTGGGGGGGTGAGGGTGGGATGTGGGTATGCATGGTGATTAGCTTATGGTCAGATCTGACCTGGGAGGAGTTGATTACTGGTGTAAAGCAATGGTCGCCCATGTTAGTAGTGAGCAGGTCAAGGATATTTCTACCCCTGGTGCGGGTAAGAATGAGTTGGTCCAGGGTGATGGAATTAATGAATTCCAGAAAACGTTGAGCAAGTGTGTTGGTACATGAGTCATTTTCCCAGTTAATGAAAAGGCAGTTAAAGTCTCCCAGTATAAGGGTATTGGGTTGTACCCTAATATTTTCCAGTGTGTTTTGGAATGTGGAGTGAGAACCTTGGGACATGGTGGGGGATCTATTGCAGGCTACAACCTGGTTTGCAGTTTTACCCAGTGTTAGCTCTTGAAGTATCTCTGATGTGTTATGTTGGGCTGCTAGTCTGGAGGTGTGCATATCCTTTATGAATATGGAGACACCACCGCCTTTAGTGCTTCGGTCCAGGTTTAGAGGCTGAAAGGTGTGGTATGAATTATAGCCTGGTAGTACTAGGGTGCTCTCCGGAGCCTTCAACCAGGTCTCAGTCACTGCACAGATGTCGATGTTCTCCATTTTAAGGAGTGCTTTGAGCGAGTGCATTTTGAGATTTAGACTTCTAATGTTGAGTAGCATAACCCTCAGATTTATTTTGCTTGTAGCTGTTATGGTGGTAATTTTGTCTTCAGGACATTGCCTAAAAAAGGCACTATAGAGGTGGCAAGAGCCTTGGGCAGTATCTGTAATCCCTGGGGTGACAGGTGCAGGCAGGCATATCACAAACTGGTGATATGCATACTTTTAGGTTTAATGTATTCAGATTAATTCCTTACAACATAGTGGTGGAGTGAACATTCACATACAGAAAGAAAGGAATATAACTGGATATGTATGCTAAGAGCTAATCAGCCTCCAGGACTTAAGGGGGTAACTAGCCTTTAACCTATTTTGAAGTTATGCCCTCATAGGTAATAATATTTTTAAGCATAGGTTAATGATCTTGATATTAGACTTTATATACATATTGAATTAGGTATTTTAGATGTAATTCTGATAGGTTTCTTAACTATGTTTGTTTTTTTAATGTTATAGTTATTTTTATTTAATTGACTGTAATATGTGACTAAAGGATCGATTCCTTTAAATTGAATTGCTGCTCCACTTCTAATGACTGTTTAATTGATCTTGATGAAGCATGTTGTGTGAAAGAGTATTGTTTTAATGAATTTGCTTTTGTGGTGCACTTAAGCTTAAGTTGTTTGCTTAATACTGTTGTTTTCTGGGCTCAGTCGTTACCCATTTTGAGGTACCTTTAGCTGTTCCTCATTCTCCTTTACTAATATTTTATCGTATTGTTGAATGTAATTCACCTTTGGTATTGTACTTTCTAAAGAAATCACTCAGCTTTAGAGACCTGAGAGATTCATTACTAAAAGAATCAGTGGCTTCAAAAATCTCAGTAATCATGACAGACTGACAGTCCTCTGTACTCAGTATTGCATGGACTCCTCCATGGAAATCTGTGCCCAACTTTTTGAGCCGTGAATGATCCAACCCTCTTTGATCCCCTGCTCATTTGCAGATTAAATGATAGATCAAATACCTATTTAAAGGAACTAAACCTTCATCAACAGATAAATAAGACACATTGGCATGCTAGAATCTTATCCCAATGTATCCCTCACCTTCAGAACAAACTTCTATTACATGTCAAGTAGAGTAGCACCCTTTCCACCTTAAAGGTAAACCTAGATAATTGGATGGGCAGCCACAAATTCTCCCCTAGTCTTTCTTATTTTGCCTTCCTTGAGAGTGGAGGGAACTAATGAATAGAGTTTTGGATAAGTCTTGTAATGATGTGCAGATTGATTGCCTAGTGCTTATCTATGAAACTGCGTGTCTACGATATTAGATGATAACTTGCTTGTCCACTGGAGGAGGATTTGCAGTAATGCTCTTAATGTATGATTTCAAGCCTTCAGATGTTAGGACATGATCCATATATCTTAGTTCTGTAACTTGATTGTTGCACTTACTTTTATTCAACTTCAAATTATTTTATGTCATTCTCTTTAGAAACTCAACCAGTCTGACCATTTGTTTTATCTGGTCTGACTCCATACTAGTCAGCCTCTAATTACATCAGTCACACAAAGGATCCAATTAATGTTCTGTGCATCCACTCTCTGAAGTACTTCAGTTACTGATATAGCATCAAATTAAAGTTTTAGAAACAGTGTCTGCCGTTAGGAGAATTTAAATTACACAGATTGGAAGTTTGTCCATCTAACTTTGCATGCTAAAATCCTTATTTTGCAGCAAACACAGAAAAATACCTTGCTTTTGCCATGCTCATCATTGCTTCCTCACCTGCTCAAATTGGATAGTCTGTATTTCCAGCTTCATAAAGATCTTGCAGATCAAGGCAAGTATGAATTTTATCTAGCTTCACAACTGTAACATACTGTTAATAAATTCAGTAGGCCCTATCTGTTTCTCCAGCTCACCCATTTTCTCCATGCAGTTTAACTATTTCTGAGTTCTACTTTGCAATACTATTGAACCTTTCCTTGGAGCAAGTGCAGATGGTAACATTGAAGAATCTATCTGAATATGACAAACTCCTGCTAAAAAGCCACATTCAGAAAATATACATAAGCAAGTCATCAGACTATCCCCAGGATTCATAAAGCTTCCTCCAGGTGTAGGCATAGCGTCGGCATTCTAACACCAAATATGGCCACCGAGCGATCCAGGTACGAGCTGTTCCAATGTGCACTACCTGCGTACGGTACACCCACACAACTCCCGGGCCCTGTATGCTAATTACCCCATGTGCAGCAGTGTAGCATGCAAATGAAGGTATGTAGTGATCCAGGAAGTGGTGCAGGCGTAGGGTAAGCATGCAGACATGTAAACCATAGAAAACGGTTTACATTTTTGCAAACATAAAATCGGAGCCATGACAGCCAACCAAACACATGTGTTATATTGTTAATATATGCCAATGGCTAAATATATAGCCATTGGCATAAAAAAATGTACAAAGTATAAAATTAACATCTAATATATCTAGTCGCACTATCGCAACATGGAAGTGCAGGGCAGCAGCGCGCAAAGGGTATTGCAAGGAAAATATAAAAATATAGAATAAAACTGCAATGTAACACATATCACGATTTCCCCATAATAGTCAGTGGCAGGCATGCTACACCATACTATGGCACATGGATTGCTAAGGGGCTGTGACAGTGTTATGCATGGTATCTAGGAATTAGTAGGCAATGCCATGCAAATGAGAAGAGTAATAGTGAATCACAGATTCCCGGCTGGTGTAAGGATGCACCTCACAGCATAGCATTATAACACTGAGGTGTGCCCTTGAGATAAAGATGACATCAAGAGAGGGGTGTGTTGCCATTACTGTAAGCACTTTGGAGCATTGCTAAACCAGTTTGCCCCTAGCTAGGCAAAGCTGCAGGATAGGGGTATGTTGAACTGGCCATAGCTTTGTTTAGCTGAGAGTACACAAGGTAACTGAGTATGCATGTGAACGGAGAAGAAAACATGTGTAAACCCAGTAAAAGGGTTTGCGCGGCGTGCACTGCAGCTGAAACAGGAAGGATAAAGGAAAGAAATAAGGAAATGCTGCAGCAGGGAAATTGGAGTACAAATGACTAATTAACACCTAGGATCCTACAGTGGGCCATTGACAACAGCTAACAAGGCTGCAAGCAGCTACCTGCAGAACAGGAAAGCTGTACTGCAAAGAAAACAGTAAAGTGTCAAAGCAGAACAAAGCTGATTTGCAATATATCAGCTACAAGACACATTTTGCCATAACTGGGTAGGGAAAGTACAAAACAAGAAAGACGGCAGGTTAATGCATGCCTGATAATGGCAGGGGATCCAGGTTTAAAAGTGAATTAAATGGCAACAGATTAATCAAGGCAGGCAAAAATATCTCCACAGTAAATGTCCCACACTTGCAGTACTCATTGTAAAACCCATAATTAAAACATGCTGCAACTGGAATAGTTCATACACACCCAATGACATCAGCAGCATCCATAGCATAATAGTATAAAGTGGGAAAGCACCTCACACACATTTGTGTATTCCCATACACTCTGCACCAGTGGTGTATATAGACGGGGGACATTTAGTATGTACATGTTAGGGGTTGCCATAGCTTTGATTCACCAGCATGTGTTGGAGACTGAAGGTGGTGTGGAGGATGATGCACATGACCACCTCAGGAACCAGAGGAGGAGGAGAGTGTTCAGACCCAGGGTAACCTACCAGGGGCTACATGATCTGGAGATAGTAGAGCATTACAGGGTGGACAGGGACATCCTACAGCAACTTGTGGAGCTGTGCCGGCCACACCTCAGAGCCAGAACAAACAGAGGGGAACCCATCCCAGTGGATATGAAGGCATGTGTAAGCCTGAGAGTACTAGCTACAGGTACCTTTCAAAGACCAACTGGGGATATCATGGGGATCTCACAGGCATCAGCATCCAGGGTACTACACCAGATCCTGAATGCCATGTTACCACATGCCAATGAGCACATATACTTCCCCCGAACGCAGGAGGAATTGGCCACCAATATGCGTCTCTTTCATCATGTGGCAGAATACTGGGAGGTACTGGGTGCAATAGACTGCACGCACATACACATCAAGTCATCACCCGGTGAGCAAGGTAGGCACTACATAAACTGCAAGGGATACCCCTCCATCAACTGCCAGATTGTGTGCAATGCCCAGCGCATTATCATGGATGTGTGTGCTGGCAGCCCTGGAAGCTATCACGACTCCCACATCTGGCATGCCTCACAGCTGTATCAGTTATTTGCCGGGGGAACATCCCAAATGGCTACCTAGTGGGGGATGCTGGTTATGCACCGGAGCCGTGGATGATGACTCCCATCAGAAATGTACACACACCCATGCACGAATGCCATAATGAGGCAGACGCACAAACCAGAATCATCATAGAGCATGTGTTTGGGATGCTGAAATCATGGTTCCATTGCTTGGACATATCTGGTGGAGCCTTGATGTACTCTCCAGGCACGTGTGCCCACATCTTCATAGTATGTGCCATGCTACCCAGTATGATCTTGCGGAAACAGCTGCAGCAGAGACAGAATGGTGAAGACTCTCACAGCCCATCACAATTGCCAAGGGCCCTGCAGGCACAGAGGTACTCAGACCATGGACATCCTGAGCCAGCCCCAGTAAGCAGATGGGGGCATGCCCAGTATGCCTATGCCTTGGCAAGGAGGGAACTTATAGCACACACACTGACAGTGTAGGCACCTAGGGACTGACACCTTTCTCCACCTGCACACACAGTAAAAATGGATGGCACACACACAAGACTACCTGTAAATTGTCATGTATAGGCAGTCTGCTGTGTGCATCCAACATAGGCAGCCCACAACTATTGCACACACAACTGCCATTGGCACAAGGTAAGTCAACACCTGAACAGTAAATTAAGCTATCAGCATGTGCTGATATTGTATGTATAGGTTCATAGGTAGGTACTTGGCCAGCTGCCAGAGGCCATTCATAAGCCCAGCCAAAATGTGTCAGCTTTTACCACCCCATTGATTCATTCACTGTCCCTCTGTGGAGCAGAGCTAATGGCGGGATCCCTGGGGTGCATCTACTGCTCCTCATCCACTCTTCAAGGTTTCTCTTGCAGAGTGTTAGTGAGGGGATCTGTATAATGTAGTTAGGGATGTTGTTCCAAAGTATGGAAAGTGTCTGTGACAGGAATCCATCCATCCAGCATCATCCAGTTATTGTTGTGGCAAGGTTCAGCTCACTACAGTGTGTGGCTCACTGTGACATGGATTCCCATAGGTGGAGCATATCCATTAAGCCTGAGTTTGACATGGCTGTGTTGGCCAGCAGAAATCATCTCTGGGTAAATGAGATGCCATTGGGTAAAGCAGGAGTTTATTCAGTCTGGCTGCATAGGGCATATGTTGGAGGCCAGTAACCCCTTGGCGAGGTACATTCGTGGATCTCCCAGCTGTTGGAAGTGTCTTCTGAGGTACATCCCAAATGGGTTACTATTCCCTATGATGGGACTGATGAGTGATGAGTAAAGGGGCACTATAACCCTAGTATGTCTAGATGGGAACCCTTTACTAATCAGATGGCCTACATATAAGGATGTCCTAACTATTTTGGAGATATGATTGTCAAAGGGGAGATCACTATCTTCCTTAGTCCCCAGATACCCCATTATCTCATCTGTATTAAAGTGGCTGCCACTTATGTGTTAATATGTGGGTGTTTAATATTCCACAGTGGAATGACCATGCAGTTAGTGGCAATTGGCTGGAAGCCATGACATTGACACCCTGTGTTGGTCTATGTGAGGCCCCTTGAGGGATGTCTGTCAGCTGGACTATCAATCATGACTCCCAGTTTGCAGTCATTGCCAAACATGGTCTGCCATAGTCCACCTGTGTTTGCCTGTACGTCTGAGAAGTATATGCCAAACAGTAGGGCTCCCAGGACTGAGTACTGTGGGACACCAGTTGTGACTGGTCAAGAGTTGGACCTGGAGACCACTAGTCGTACCATGTGAGTTCTGTATGTAAGCCCATTGGCAACTCAACCTGTGATGTATGAGTGCATGTGCAGACTGGTGTGTTTATCAATAATACCTGAGTGGGGCATGGTGTCAAAAGCCTTGGCAAGGTCCAGATAGTATGTGTGAACCATCTCTCCCATCATCTAACATCTTGGTGACTGTATGTAAGACATCAAGCAGGTTCAGTAGGCATGAACTGCACTCAACCAAGCTGACCTGGGTTGGGTCACTTGTTTGGAGGTTACCAATGTCTTTGTTAATGAGTGCCATGAGGATGCAATCCATACCATTGCTGACCAGGCTAGTCAGGCTTATGGGGTGGTAGTTACCATGGTCAGTTGTGATTCCACCTTGATGGAGTGGAATAACCGTTGCCACACACCATTGTATGGGCATGTAGCCTGTGGAGAGGCTGAGGTAGGAAAGCTTAATTAGTTGGGGGGGGTCAGGTGGTCTTGTACAATTTGCAAGATGCAGTCTGGGACAACATCTGCCTCCATTGATGCTGTGTTCTGCTGTTAGAGAGGGCCATTTCCACCTGTGTGTCTCTGATGTGTGGGATACTTTACCTTCCGGGTAGTGTCGTGGGCTCTTTAGGGGGTGAAGTATGCACTGAATGTATCTGCAAGGATGTTGGTGATATCAGTAGGGTCAGCATATTTTGTGCTATATTTCACTGGCACCTTGCAAATCTGTGTGTCACCACTTAGATCCTTGCCATAGCCAAAGAAGGCTTTGTGGTTATCTTTAGAATCCTTGCATATTTTCCTGCTGATGTTAGCCTTGGATGATGTCATGAGGGACCTACACATCATACTAATAGTGGTCACGGATGTCTTCCCTTTGTGGGATTTGCTGTTTGTCTGGAACACTGTCCTACTTCTGTAGTATGGCCTGTTTATTGCAGAGGTCCACCAGACTGGTGTCCTTGTCTAGGAGGAGTGAGTCTTGGTTTACCAGTGATGGCATGATCCATACATCCATGTAGGTGCTTATAGATTGCATTTGTAAATCTGTCTGTATCTTGAGCAGTGTTTGTCCTTAGTGTGGGGGCTGCAAAACCCCCCACCACTGTCACTAGTAGTGTAAATTTAGCTGTAGGAAAGGTATACACTGTGGTTTCTGTGGGTGGGGGAGATGCATGGGTGTGGAAACAGTGAATAGTTAATGGTCAGATCTAACCAGTAACCAGTTAACCTCCACTGTGATGCACCTGTTGCCCATGTTGGTGATGACCACTTCTAGTATGTTTCCACCCCTTGTTAGGGAGGTTACCACCTGATACAGAGCATATGAGATGATAAATTCCAGGAAGTGCTGAACCTGGAAGTGAATACTGGAGTAAGTTTCCCAGTTAATGGTATGTTAGTTGACATCGACCAATGCCAGGGTGTGCATTAGGACTGTCATGTTTTCCACTGTCTCCAGGTAGGTGGAGTGGTTGTCCTGGGTCATGGAGGGTGATCCATAGCAGGCCACAGTTTACATTGCAGTTGTGGCTGATGTTAGCTGCACATGGATGATCTCAGAGGTATCATGCTGCCCCACTAACCTGGAGGTGTAGGTATGCCTGATGAATATGGATACACCCCCTCCATGTCTGTGTCAGTTCATGTTCTGTGGCTGAAATGTGTGGTATGGGTTGTAGTCTGGTAGTGCTGATGTGCTCTCAGGAACCTTAAGACAGGTCTCAGTTACTGCACAGATGTTGACTTTGTCCATCCTAAGGAGTGCTGTGAGTGCATGCATGTTGTGATCACAACCCCTGGTGTTGAGTAGCATAACCCTCATTGATTCTGCTATTGTGCTGTTTACAGAACTGGTATTCACCTTCAAGACTCTCCTATAAAAAGGCACCATGGGGGTGCCAATAGCCTTGGCCAGTATTCCAAAGCCTAAGGCTGACACATAAGCCGGTATGGTATTGTTGCATGCATGTTTCCCATCTGTGCTTGTTTCTCATCTCTCCTGTAGGTAACCTACTGGTAAGCAATAGAAAGCCTTAAACTTATACAAGTCTTCTAGCTTCCAAACTAGGCTTTTGGAGTGACTAAGTATCACTGTTCTGTATGTTCTTGCTGTACTTAACTGTTTCCTGACTACATGGTGATTTCTCATTGTATGTTGTGATCTGAAAGTCCGTTTATTCACATATTATGGCTGTGATGGCCTGCACTTTAGAGGTTCACAGATGGCTTACTACCTATCTGCCCAAGGGCAATTAGAAGAATAGCTACAGTGTGTTGGCTTTCTCCACACCATTGATGAAGTAATTGAGTCTCTGTCAAGCATAGCCAATGAAGCAATTCCAGGCAGAGTTGCTGGAAGCTGTTGAAGACTGGGGTGGTGGAGGGTGATAGGGGCACTTAGTGATCTAAAGAGGGCATGTTAATGTGACAATTCAACACCATTCAATTTCCCCAACAGGTCTCGCAGCTATCAAACTGGACAGGCTCCCCCACCCCCTGACTGTATGGTTCTGGGACACATGATCCCAGGGGTGTATATTCTGTTACCCATTCACACAACAAGGTTTCCCTTGAAGTGTGTCAGTGAGGGGCTAGGCCTAATGTAGTTAGGAATGTAATGTATTGTCTCACAGTACATTTGTTATATGTTGTTATTTCAAGAGTAAGTGAAGCTCAGTGGGTTTTGGGGCCTCCGCCCTTTGCTTAGCCTAGCTTACACATAAAAATCATCTAAATAGGAAACAGGTGAAAGCAACGTCAATGTCTACAGTGTAATGGTTACAGCATCTGCATAGTATCTGTGCATATATATATTATACAGTTACATCAATAGCCATATATATGAACATCTATGAACACACTTCGTGAAACAGAAGCAATCCAAAGGAATTGAAGTGTACACAAAACACATGCAGCTCTGGTATTATAACTATGAATATTAACCTAATTCACCATAGAAGGGATGGTTGTTGTGTATGTGAAGATTGGGGTGGGGAGGAATGATGGGTAATGAAATCATGCATCAAGGAGAGCCTTGGTTGGATTTTCAATAAGTGAACTGGAGGGGTATACATGGAGTATGGGGACAATATAAAAAGGACACAAAACAAGAACCATTCTCATCCATAATACACCCTGTCATGTCACATTGCAACACTTAATTCCACAAACATATGAACATTAACATGTATCGTACATATGTACACCAACTGACTGTCACATTTGTTTTCAGAAGTGAGGAATGCCCGTAGTAAAATGTATATTCTAAACACCATAACATTTGTACATATCTCAGATGCCTTAGAGGTAAAGTTAGTGACTGTAGTGCTCATGGTCCTGGGTTCAAGGGCTGTTAAGTTATTTTGGGGGCTGTTGGATGCAGGTGGATTAAAGCACTCTTAAGCAGTTGTAAGCGGGTTTCCACGGGTTTGCGCGATGGTAAATGGTAAACATAGAAGTGCTTCACAGGTTTAACCTTTGCTTAACGTCACGCAGACCACGGGCAAACCTGCTTACAACCGCTTAAATGTGTGTTATTCACACTTTCCCTACCAGTGCCTACTCTGAGAGGTAAATTAATAACACCTTCCAAGATTAGAACATCCAACCATGTACTCCATCCTGAGAGTAACCTAACACTAAGCTACCTGAGGTGTACCTATCCCAGTTATGTATGCAGACAGGTTAAAACACAAAAGGGAGGAATGCATTGAACTAGGACAACCCGCCATGTACCCAATGAAAGGTGTATGCTCATATATAAATTAATATATATATATATATATATATATATATATATATATATATATATATATATATACAGAGAGAGAGAGAGATACATAGAGACATGTCGATATATACAGATCTACATATATATGTAGATATATAGATAGGTTAAAAACATCTACACATCTATGAAAGTACAGATAAACGTATGCAATAATATATATATATATATATATATATATACATACACACACACACACACACACACATATATATATATATATATATATATATATATATATATATATATATATATATATATATATATATATATACATATTATATACATATATATATATATATATATATATATATATATATATATATCTACACACACACACATGCATACATGTGTGTAGACAGCTTCCAAGGTGTTCATATCTGAGTATAACATGGACCATAGCAATCACACATTTTGCTCCGCCCCAAACAATGCGAACATAACATATGAAGAGTGTATGCCAATACACTATTACAAATATGTTCTATGGACACAGTCACCAACACAACTGCAATGACTGCAAATATCCATGATAGAAATACACAGAATCTTTCATTTTGCAAAACTTTATTACATTACGATGTATTGCCAAAAGGATTCAAGGACTAACAGTACCTGCATGCTATACAGGAAGCATTTAACAGTGCCTTAATGAATCAGCCTGCAATTAGCATAGTATTAGTCCACTAAGGGATAGGTGTTCACATAGGGAAAGAACACCCACACACACTATAGACATTGTATAAAAGGGGTTCCTACACACCTGCATGTGCTATGTACACTCACCAACATTTAACCCACAACCAAAATAATTACATCAATACATACTTTCATACCGTAATCAATTATTCAACTACTGTACAACATCTGCTGAAACCTTAACATACCTGGACACAGACACACTAACATGGCCTTATGTGAAATAGTTGCTGTTATACAATTGAACAGCTGCTGATGTTACAGGGTTTGTATGAACTAATCCCGTTTTAGAGGGTTGAAAGGTTCGTACACCAGGATGTGTTACCGAGTCCTGATTATCAGCACAGTGTGATACACATTAACACCAACTTAAATATGTCTGGTAAGCACACTGTAAACCCCATAACATTAAATGCTTAGCTATGCAGCCTTGAGCTGGTCAAACATCCTGGCCAGACTGAAACATATGCAGAAGTATTAAGTACAGACAAACCCTGCACAAGTAGCAATGTTCAGAAATATAAAAGCAGTACTTACATTTAGTCCAAATCGTCTAGGCATTACACACAATAAATTACTGTTTGTCTCCATACAGCTGTTGCAATATATTCCAAACAACACTTCCAGGATGTCTTCCTCACAAGTAAGGCAAAGGGACAATGCCCAAGCGGAGTACTCTATTATACTCCACTGTTGCCATGGTATTGGCTAAGGTAGGAGCAGGGCAGCTGATGTGCATGTAATTAGCTACTTAGGAACACCAATTGGTTATCGGGATAGCACATGTTACTGATCTGCAACTATAAAAGATTGCCTTGTCACACATTCAAACCATCTATATCTACCTGTAGGACAGTACAAATCACTGAAAGACAAACCGAAAACGAGTATTATACTAGTCAATAACACCTCCAATTACTAAGACGGTATGTATAACATGTAGTATGTCTGTGTATGTAGTACCTGTTCTGTAAGAATTGCAGTGTAATCAATGCATATAGTGGAAATAGCTATCTTGTAGCAATGTATTGTTGAGCGGTAGTAATGCTTGTAGTATTCTATGTGTGTACTGCTGTAGGTCACAAGGCAAACTCCTCATACACCACAAGGGATGATATGGGCTTGGAACTCACCAATTCGCTTCCAGCCACTGTCAGTGTCATGATTGGTCCAACAAGTATGTGCTGTAACAGGAGATAGTATATGTCGATATATTGTAACAGTCAATATATGTATGGGTGTATAAGTAAGATGCACATGTCAAAGGTGGGCTTACTGTGCAAATATGGTTTGCATTGTGGGATATTGTGCCAATAACTGTGTAATGTATAGTATTTTAGGCAAATCTGTATTCCATTCTACATAGCATTTCTCTTATGTTATGCAAACAGTAGGTATGTCTATTGACAATTACAGTACTCAATAACAGGATACATATCACTTGTATTCATCTGACAGTTTAGCAACATGATAACAAAGATAATTGGAAGAGCTAGGTAACTACCCATGTACATAATGCATGTAATATCCACCTCTCTAGTATAGTTTTCAAGCAATAACAGCTGTGCATGTGTACATGTTATACAAATGTGTAGTGAACCTTGTTACAGGGCTGGACCTCTCTAGTATCGTCTGCAAGCAATAACAGTTGTGCATGTGTACATGTTATACAAATGTGTAGTGACCCTTGTTACAGGGCTGGGCCAAATGGCTATGTGCACACCTACATAGAGTGGATATTGAGAGTAGAGACACACTGGTTGAACTACCAGGTTTGTGTAGCCTAACCTCTCATTGCCAACCTAACAGCCACTTGCACATACTGTATGTAAGATAGTGCACAGTACTAGGAATGAATCAGGTTGCATATCATCTTTAACTCCAGTGTAACATCTGCAGTAGGAGTGAAAGATGTACGAGACTGCTGCCCATGTGTAACAGCCGCTTCATAGGTGATGGCTTACACTATCTGATTATATCCTGATCATGTTGATAGTGGCATCAGAGTCTATTGATACATGACTCTGTTTGGAGAGTGGGTGTCTGTGCCCAACAGAGCTCATGGTCCTGGTGGATATGTGAGTATATACCCAGAGAAGGAAACAGACCTGTAGACACTTGCATCATATGTAATCAACTATCAGGATGTGATGTGCTCCTCAGAGGAGGATTGCTGTTAAAGGTAGCTACAATGTTTCCGTAATAGCCAGTGTTGTCACGTCCATAACACAAATATTTACATGTGAGCATCACTGTCTAAAACATCTTCATACGCAATAAGTACACTAAATACAGTACTTGGTACTTGTAGCACTGAATGCTCATACAGGCATGTCCACTAGTCAGCTACTGGTGTTTACTAATGTCAGCTTTGTGTATGTGGCCATCCTGTGGGAATGTAGTCTCTATGCCATGTACACTGCCAAACCCACCTAACACCACACCCCACACATTGTTTGGGATGCAGCTACAGGGGTAAGCTGGAAGGCAGCCCAGTCTACAGCCATGACTGGACTGGACAGTCATGAGGTGTAGGTTAACACATGCATCTCATCATCACAACCAACACATACCCTTACCAGAACACAGTAAGGACACCCACACTACCAGAAGTCACACACATTCACAGAAACTTCTAAGTATCTGGCCAAACAAGTGACCTCCCAAGCTGGAAGAGACAGACAACAAAATACACAAACTGTATGATTGTTTGCATAATTGTGCCACACCTCAGAACATGTGGCCGGAAACATGCCCAACAGTACTCATTTGTGAATGCAAACTCTAGCACTATGTTACACACCAACCTATATGAGGACATACATACTGTCAGCCTCCTGTCTGCCATGATTAGCCACATACCCATACACTCAGATCACCTTTTGAACTATACACATGGCTCTGGCATATTCCATGTTGTTGTGAAGGACCTGTGATGCAGTAGCCTGGACTGCATGGGAACATATGTAGGAACTTGCAGGTCTTATAGCCCATGCAGGTATGTTCCAAGGCCTGGGTAGCATTCTGCCATTGGCCAGAAAGAATGATACTGCAGTATAGGGACAAAAGTATTGTATTCCACAATTGTCTAATGTAATGGTGCAAGTCAAAGGGTATCCAGTATGTCTTCCTGGGATAACATGGTTGACAGACCATGATGCTTTGCCAGACAGGGCCTGCACCTGTCACCCCTGGGAATCTGGATACTGCCTAGGGCTCATGCTTCCCCTATAGTGCCTTCATCATGCACAGTTCAAGTGAAAGTCCACTGCTGTTACAGGAACAGCCAAGCAATAAACTGTGGGTCTCGCTACACAATGATACATGGCAGAAACACTATATGGACACACATATGTCAATCCCTAACATGGAGAACATATCTGTGCAGTGGCTGAGACATGTTTCAATGCTCCGGAGAGCACACCTGCATGACCATGTTATAACACATACCTCACCTCTTGCCCATTATCCTTTATTGGAACACACGGGCCGCAGGTGTGTCCATATTCCTGAAGGATATGTACACCCCCACGCTAGTTGTTCTTGCATAACTTCAGATGCAGTATGCTGAGCAACTACCCTTGTGCCAAAGTGGAATTCAAAATGCACCTTGCAACAGATCACCCACCATGCCATGGATTTCCCAACTGTCATAATGTGCTGTAACGGGGAAGATTAGGTCTGAGAAAGAAAACCATAATAATGGCTACTCTCAACTATTCCATTATGAACTGGGAAGTCTCCTCATGTGCCAACACCTGCACTCAAAGCATGTTGGATTCCATCAACCCAATGACCTGGATCACAGTAGTCACACAAACAGGGCTAACAGCATGCTACATATAGTCAGTCTCCAATGCCAATGTTATGCTTCCTAAGAGCAAAGTGGTGACTGTCATGGCACCCATGCAGATGGACAATGCATGTGCAAATGCTGAATTCCACACAAATTAACCTTAAGCAGTCATATACATGCAGTGATTGTGCCATTGAAACAGAACCAAGATTCAACCAAACACAAACAATACGGCAAGCTGGTGGTACCATGTTTTAAACTGTACCACAGAAGGTAGTAACTGTTGCAAGAGTGAACACACATGAGTGTAGGTGATCCCTGGTCAGCCACAGTAAGATGCAGATGTACCATATAAAACCACACAAAGCTACTGTGAAACTAATCAGCCACATATTATGAGGCCAACCACACGGCATTCTTTAGCTGTGTCATTAATCATAATGGCAACAACAAGACCTGTCGTGCTGCACAGCACTATGGCATGGGAAGTACTGCACTTACAGAAATAGCACCTGTTCATTCAGATAGTGTCTTGGAGAACCTCAACCCACTCCCACCCCCCCAACAGGTACACATAGTTATATATCCATGTACACTACAGGGCCCCTGTAATAACAACTATGCAGGTACAAGTTGCACTCTCTAAAGCCATACATACAGCTTTCATGGGACCTGTTAACATCCCAGGGTGTATCCTACACAAATGTGAGAACAATCAGCTATCCACATACACATCATGTTCAATCATAGCGCCACGTCAGGCTGGGTACATACCGAATGGTGCACAGCAACAGTTATCACACCCCACAAAGGGGAAGACACCATTGATAATGGGAAATAGTGCACTACTACCCTGCTGAGTCTGGTCTGTAAGGCCATGAACTGTGATCAACATATTTGATGTACTCAGTACAGATGTAGATGACAGTAGGGTTGATTCACACTGCATGTCATGACCTTGCCAGGTCTTAGGACACCATCGCCCATACTGTGTTCCAGCTATACTCAGTAAACTAGGTGTATATTCCTATGTCACAGGAGTGGTTTGCAACTTTACTGCTGGCAGAACCAACACTACAGAAGGTGTCTGACAAATACACACACATCAAACCAGTGCCAGCCACAGTAATACAGGGTTCATTCCTGGTACTCTCCCTCTTTGTTATCTATACCACACAGACTAACACAGAAGGCATCTGCCTATTGATATTTGCAAATGACTATGAACTAGGTGCAATAGTTGACTCAATGTGTGCTGCATTCAATATACAGAAGGGCCTTTGTGTGTCAGATGTGTGGAGTGTGACCTATGGCCACAATCTGACAGCTAAGTATTGCATTGTCATCCCCTATGTTAAAAACCCTGTACCCATGAACTACTACCTAGTCAGCGGTCAATGTAATGGCAACTGTGTGTATGGGATGCAGCTGGACAGTAGTCTTTCCTTTGATAGTTACTTCACCACACCAGTCAGGTAGTCATATGTGGCACCCCTAATCATGACAGGGCACCATCCATGAATATTTTAAAGATCAGTGCTGGTCCCATCTTCTGCATTACGATCTGAGGAAGACACTTGTCGAAAGTGCTTATCGTGTGGATTTTAAGGGACTTTTTATTTTGTTTCTTGTTTTTATTTTGGTATTAGTTCATTAAAGTAAGTTTGATCTTGGATTTTAACAGTTCGTGTATTTGTTATATCTGGAGCCACTATCTTTGGTGAACATACTGTCTTTGCTTTTGCTTGTTTTCCTATTTTTGAGACAGTTCACCACAGCATTGGGAGCATTTTGTTGTTTATGAATATAGAGATAGTTGTTCAGCCATACTCAACACTCATGTGACCCATAACAGATCACATAATTCATTTAAGGGTTATTGCCCATGTCTAGATGGCCTACACTGCCATTCCCAATCCCTAGTTCCAGTATGTAGCATGCAGCCTACCCTGAAAAAAAACATGTCCAACCCAGAGATGTTGGACATGCTACACTTAACACATCCTGATGACAAATAAAAACATACTTCATGGACATCCACCTTTCTAGCACAAGGATCACAACATGCCTGACAGATCTCTGTCCCATACACTTAACATACTCTTGCCATACTATGCATCCCTGTCCAGCGAAGCTGCACATCGTCCCTCTCTGTGACATGGTGTGATGACCGCATGACAAATATATCAGTAACCCTGTGGATCAGTTCTGTGGCACTGCTTGAACTGGCCACGGAAACTTACATGTCTGTTGCCTACAGCTAGGTAACCTGTCTGCCTAGGCTCATAAATGGCCCAGGGCATATAGCCTGCTAGTTCACTATGACCATACATGCTATAGCTGATATCCAACCCTGCAAATACCATCAGGCTAGCTATTGTCCCATGTGTTACGCATGTGCAACACAGGCAATACATGGCAGGATGTTACACAGCTGTACAGTGCCATGTAGAGGTATATGGCATAACACATGCATGTAAAGCATTTTGTGAGCAAGTCTGCAGGGTCACAAGTCACGTCCCTAAAAGCTATGTGTGACTATATATGTGACATATACATAGCATTAAGGTCGATTGCTTTAATGTGAACACCTCCAGGCATGCGCTGATAGGTAAAGACACCAGTACAGACAAACAGACATGCCCACATCAAGACAGCATCCACATGGAATATGAGCAATGTCATCATATGATACACACATATACAGTGATAACATCACATCACCAGTAAGTGCCAAATGTGTGTGACTTAAACATGTCAGTGGTGTTAGTGTCATGTAGATTTGCAAAGAAGTATTTTTAATCTTAATAAATGTGATACACATGTATGTTCAGCTGTACTTCTGTACTTCTCTGTGAGTCACTGTGACCTGTCTCCATCATTATATCTTCCAGGTATGCCACATAGCAGGCTGCCAGTGTACACCCGCTTGGAGGATGAAGTCCTCATCCCATACCTCCTCGACAACCATTCAACACTCTTCAGCCATGTGCCACAGGATGCGCAGCAGCGGGATGTCCTGTGGGAGGAACTCCGCAGGAGGGTAAATAATGTTGGTGGTCACAATCACACCTATCAGAAGGTGTGCCGACACTGCACTAACTTCATAAGATGGGCAAAACAGTGTGGTAATGCAATCACCAGGGAACAAGGTGCAACAGTTGGGGGGGCACTCACCCAGCCCCCACTCACACATACCAACCTGAGGACACCTGCAGACCTCCATCCACAAGCTTTAGCTGGTATTGTGGAGGTGGGTGTCTCTCAACCACTGAGCCTGGAGTTGCCTGGTAAGTCAGTATTGCACATATAACACAACTATATTTCACATAGTTGCATGTGTTACTGTACAATATGTAATGTAACATCATATATATGGCATGTATGCATACATGCCACATACTATAGTCTGCTACTCTATGTATGCACAGATGTGCATACTCCATAGTATAGTGTATTGTACTGGCTTATGTGCTAACATGGACATTGCACCCTGTAGCTATCACAAAGGTGTGCATAATGATCTTACTGTTGTGACACTCCTGTTTAGGTACCTCTGGCATTTTGCAGTGAAAGCAGCCTGTGTCAGGTGAGATTGTTATTATTTACCAGGCTTGATAATGCACAGATGATATTAATTGCATGCTATCTGCCATAACACATGTACACATAATGTATGGTGGTCCTGTTAATAGACACTGGTCAAACCTGCAATGCATCACAGTGGTAACGCATGTGAAACAATTGAAGACTATATGAAACACCTACACTAAACCTTCCAAACTGTCATTGCCAGATGTGTGGACAACTGTGAATACAATGATGGAGGTGTGTTTCACTGTAGGGACAGGTACTACATATCAGCATTACACATGCTGGGAATACAAACAATACTGTACAGAGAGCATATGTGTGCACACACTCTAAATGTGTTGGAACTGGAGTATGACCGGCCCACAGGATACACCCTTGTGGATTATACCCTTGCTATGAATGTCACACAATGTCATGTGCTATCTGACATGTCCATGACATGTAGTGGGCTGACTGCAACACTGCTCAACTATCCTGCAAAACATGATGTCTCACATCCCACACATACCACCCTTTGTCTGCATAACCCTGTCCTCAGTGGAGCATATGACATATACGGGTGTATGTCATATGGGATAACACTGAAGTGAAATAGATGGCCATCACACCCATTGGACAGAACATGTGTACACATGGCCATGAAGGATGGCCAGAGACATGAAGCAACACACACAGTAGAAGTGATGTACATGTGTGTGTACACCCTGTTGTACATTGGCATGACACAGTACAACTATGGCATTTGTGTAATGGTGATATTGCAGATGTGAAACACTAAACCTCATACAGGCCTGTACACAGCTTGTGTAAGCATAACATGAAACCACCACATAACATGTCTTGAACATCTTGAGTGTGTCACGACATGAAAGCATTCACCTATACAGTACCCAAATACATACATGTGTTGCACAACATACACATACAACCACATCAGGCCACAGATAAATTACATTCACCTTGCTGGTGTCAGACATCACTGTCATGCCTGCTCCTCATGTGTGTGAGGTACACAGATGGCATGTGGGACATAGAGTACTGCTAAGTTAGCCATGTGTGGGCAAAGTTGCCAGGCATCAGTAATATGGTTGCAGATGTGCAGGGATGTCATCCGTATACCCTTATGTGACCTGCAACACATATTCCACATTAGGGTTTAGTGTGTATACACCTCAGTGATGTGGGTCACATTCCACATTAGATATGTATTGTATGTGAACACAGTCATGGCTATGAACTGTGTCAGTAACTCACACTGTATAGCAATAGTGAAGCCACATGATGCCCTGCAATGGCTATGCACATCAGCTCAATGTGCAGTATGTCACTGCATATTTGTAGGGCGGACAGACAACATTGCATCCTCACACATAGGGGTGGTGGCCAACACAAAGCATCAGTGGCAGATGAACAAAGGTCAGCGATGGTCTGTTAACATGTGGTGTATGTTGCACACACCATGGTAGTGCAGTGCAATGGGGCAAAGTGCATGCATTGTGTTGCAGGTATGGGGCATAAGCTGCTAACACTAATGGTGCAATACAGGTATGTATGCTAACTACTACTATAATTGTGTAAGGTGCATGCCGTCTGCTATAACACATGCATGCTGTTGTGTGCAACTCAGGGATGTATGATAACTACCACTATAATTGTCTAAGCTGAATGCCAGCTGCCATATCACCTGCATGTTGCATGCCATTGGATGCCATAGCATGTGTCTGTGTGTGTCTGTGTGGTATAACTTGTAATGTACAGTTCTTGTCTTCCCCTCACAAGTGTTGATGTAGGTGCTTTGCCATCCTGCTGTCCACCTGATGTTAGTGTCCTCACAGACTGTAGCAGTGATGATGATAGTAAGATTGAGGCACAGGCAGGGTTGTCAGGGGCTGAATCTGTACCATTGGTTGCCATTCCACCTGTATCCCCCTCATCCTCGTACACATTTCCACTGCCTACACATACCCCATCACCACTGGCCATAGAGGAAGGACAGTTGGTGGGTGGTAGCATGGAACAGGGAAGTGTAGAGACTATGGAAGGTGTGCTTGCACACTATGATCCCAGTCAACTGACTGGTGATGTCCCACACAGGCATGTGCCCAGTGCTGCTCATAGGAGGACCACTGGCCAACATGCCCCTGCAATACAAAGCATATCAGCTGGAGTCACCAGATGCATATTTCGGAATATAATGGAGGCACAGGCACATGTTGAATGGCACAGCAGAAAAGGTCTGAGGCTTCAGAGGGCTGCTGTCCATTCATTAACTGACAACATATAGGCAATTGCAAATGCTCACCATCATCTTGCAGATGTTTTGGATAGACGATTGGGTGACATGGTGGAAATTCTTGACCATGGCATGTCAATCCTTGAGCATGGAATGTCTGTGCTGGAACATCTGGTGGGAGTGAGGCATTGGGCACGTGGACGTAGGTCAGCTACATCACCTGTTGAAGGTCTACGTGAACATGCTACTGCACATGCTCGCTCCATTAGTGGTGGTAGCAGCAGCAGTGCAGCTGGTGCTGTGCAGTCCACACCAGGACACAGCAGGCCACGTCCACATGGTCCTGTATGGTCCCAACAGGGACACAATTCCAGTGGACATGTGTCATCAGACAGTACCCAATCTGGACCTCTGCCTGGTAGTGCCTGTGCAACCGCTGGCAGGCGCAGGTCACATGGCTGTGGCTGGACACTGTGAACTGTGAAACCTGCCTTGTACAGTCTGCAGCTGTGAATAATACCCCTGTGTCAGCCAGCCACATGCCAGACCTGTGTGCATGCACACACACACATACACACAGACACACACACACACACACACACACACACACACACACACACACACACACACACCAAAAACATATGTAGGGCACCTCAACACACACATGCATAACATCCACACATGCCCAGTGATATCACAGGCCCTAACAGACACACATGATGTCATCCAGTGGTGCAGCCTAGGCCTTTGGCAAACATTATCACCCTGTGCGTATGATGATGCCTGTGCCGCATCCCTGTCATCCACACCATCAGTGCAGGGACATGCTCATATGGTCTGATGCACAGGGTGAACATACTAGGTAGACAATTGTACATTAATATTGTTAAGTAGTGTTGACAGGCAGCAGACATACCATGCATTACAGTTTTAGAATGCATTTTGTACATTTGACAGTATGTATCATGTATAACAACACTAACAGCATGTTGATCTTGATGTTCTGCCTTCCTCTTTCAGGTGTAGTTGCATGTGCTGGGAGATGTCAGTGTTTGCTGTTAGTGTCCCATATGTACATGTTGACTACTCAATGGTCTGTATGACAATATCTGCATGCACTTTGTAGCTTCCATATCACAGTTATAATCTCCCATGTTTCAATTATGTTTACTGTTCTAATGATCCAAGAGCATGATAGCTGTGTAGTAAGCTACTGTGTTCAGAGCCATCACATCCATAGTGAGTGACATCACAGGTATAGTTACCTGGAGCGTGGAGGAGGTAAAAGAGTGGTATAGTGGATAAGAAGGGTAAAGGCCAGTAGAAATTGTAGCTTCTCATTGGGAAGCAGTAATACCCACTGCCATGACAGCATGCAGACACAGACCCACCCACACACTCAGGAATTCACAGACACAGTAACACACACACAAAGTTGCCAGTGTTCAGATAAGAACCCCTGCATATGTGCAAATCATCATTATAATACTACACAATTACAAGACGCGCCACAGAGATTACACATGTTCAGGTAGTCGGAATGGCCTAAGATCGAGGATATCGACAGGGATACTACAGTGCAGTGAGTGTATGTAGGGAGTGGGGTTCATCAGTAGGCTATGTGACAACAAGTCACACCACAGGTTGTACATGTTAACAGGTGGTTAGAATACTCATCTAAGATTGATGATATCAACATGGATACTATATTACATTGAGTGGATGGGGAGAGGAGCATTAACATTTCACCATGGTAAAATACAGCCTCACTCCAGGGACCAGACAGCCATACACACACTCACACACACACACACACACACACACACACACACACACACACACACACACACTGTGGCATTCACAAAGATATACATCTATGTCACACACATACAGACACTTGACATGTGTGAGGTTCAACCACCTGCCTATGCCTTTCTTTCTACACTTCACTCTGTACTGATGTCAACAAGAGTGTTCAGGAGAGTAAAAACATGTGGGATGTATTCCCAACCATATGTGACATATATGGACACACACACACCCACACGTGCCAGTACTGTGAATCAAACACCTGCCTATCTCTTGATAGGTATTACAGAAGTACGGCACTATTGCATTCACTACAAAGCTTACTGACTCTTTCCTTTGCCAACTGTGCTGATATATGCACAATATTTGCACAAGGGAGGTATTACTGTTACAGGTGTCAAGAGGTTTGCCTTCAGTGTCACCCTTACTATATTCTATATTGTCTGTCTTCCACTTCAAATAACAAAATCAGACCTTAGCGGTTACACAGGTTATTGTAGGAGTGGTTGTAACACACCAGTGAGCTGTCCTCAGTAATCATTCATCTGCAAAGTAGCACCACCACTTAGTAGTCATGTCCAAACATCTGTCCATACCTCATGTACAGCTTACTGTACTTTGAGAATATCACCATATACAGTTGGCAATGTCGAGGCTGTATTGCAACAGCATGATGTACTAAGACAACAGTCACCTTCAAACATCAGACACTGCACACACATGGAATCTAAACAAACATCAATACATGTACAAATATGCGGACTGCATCAGTAAGTGCACTAGCAGGTCAAGAGGATACATTCCACACCTTTCCCATGCCATGTATGAAACATAGCCGAGCATTACACCATAATGGATGTTGTATTCGTGTACTGGTAGGACACAACCACCTTCACCGAGTAGCCAAGTGTACATATATGACAACAGCACATATCAGCAAGACACATACAGCATTATTCCATGATATGCTACTACAAACTGTTACTTGACAGTGCCATGGTGAAGCCAGGGCACTGTAATGGTCAACAGTGAGCACATCATATTTGCCAGACACATCTCATGTTTACTGGAAGAGTGCCAGCAGTGTGCTCTGTTAGAGCTAAGCAGTACACACATTCAAGCATGTGCGAGGTCTGTGACTTGTAAACATCTCACCCCAGCACGTACTGGCTATTGTGGTACTAAGGCTAATTTCCAGACAGCACACAGCATGCATGGCTTGCAATTGTTGACACGGGGTATATGTAGAAGCTGTGGGCACACATGGATGTACATGTCATGAACATATCACCTGTGACTACTCAGGAACATACAGAGCAGAGCTGGATTTCCCTGAGTCTGTCAATACAGGCTTCATGTAGGTCCTATGATCCTGTTATTTGGGTAGGTTTGCAGGCATTGCATTAAGTGGACATGTCTAATGACATACATGCCACATGGGTTGTTGTATGATATGATAGGTGTCATGGGTGACCAGTAAAGAGGGAATATTACCTCTGTTAGCATAGATATCAAACCTTATGTACTGTTAGCATGCGATCTGCCATGTGCATGTGTGTAATGATTGTAGCCACCTGTATGTAGAAAGGATAACCAAAGCTATGGCAATGTCGTTTATGTTGTATGAGTGTGGGATGTACATATCCAGGGCAGATACAGTTAGGTCATATCCAACCATGAGGGTGTTGTTTACTGGTGTACAGCAACAGTCGATTGTGTTAATACTGACAACATCTGAGGGACCCTGGTATTTGTACAACTGAGCTGGTTACAAACAGTGGTATTATTGCATTGCATAACACATTATGCAGCTGTGTCTGTACATGGGTACTTTGCACAGTTGATGTAGGCCTAGGTACAGTCCACCAATCGAAGGTTATCTGGTGGTCTACCATACTATGTCATACCACATATGGATGTGTGTTGGTAGTCTGGGGACAATGTGGTGGATGTATACGAGGATACAACCTAGAATGCAGCATTTAACACTGTCACCTGTACCTGACTCATCTGTGATGAGTTATGTTGGAGTAGTGGTCTTTACATGTGAGTAGCCTTCATAAATATGTGGAAACCACCACCTGGAATGGTCCATACCAGTGTTATGGCCCACATGTCTGGATCTGAGTTATATGGTGGTAGTGCAATTGTGCACTAC
>NC_056737.1:466078245-466118245 GCF_019279795.1 Protopterus annectens | reverse complement strand
TGTCTGCGTGTGGGGTATGATGCTCCCAACCACAGTCACACCCAGTATAACTCCCATTTTCATACTGACTGATGTCAGACACATTCACATGCCGTAGCCCACAGAACCGCCGGATATCCCCTATGGTGCATGTAGTACTTGTGCATTACTGCAGTGTGGCAAACTAAGTAGTTAGGAAGTGTATTTGTGAGCCTGGCAAAGTGTGGCAATTTGTCTGAGTCAATTAGAGACATCTGTTCATGTGGACAGCCATGTGTGCTACACCTAATGCATGTCCACTATATCTCTGTTGCAGATGTCGATCACCAGAACACATATATGTTCTTACAGCACACCACCATGTCAGCTTTGTGGCACATGGAGTAACTGCATGCACTTGTAATAGCAATGGCTAGTCAGTCAGGGGTTTGAACCCCTGTACTGGTAGGTGTGTGTGAGACGGTGTTTAGGTTTTAGTCTCCAAGCCCTTCTCTGATGTACTTTGCCTCTGTATGTCCCTCCCACACGCTCTCTGGTGGATGTGGAGTTGTACACCTGCTCAGCAGCAGCTTGCATTTTGTAAGTGATGGTCATGATCAGGTGATGGCCTCTGCACCCATTGCAGTCCTCCTTTAGCTGATTGCATGTGGAACAGCTGTGGTGATGTTCCCATAACCAGTCGCATGGCAACACAGTACAATATCTAGGAACATCATGTTGGTGTTTGCCCGTGTGAGTGAAATCTGGATCTGGTGTTTGGTAAACGGCATCACAGATGATATCTGGATATTCCTCAAACAACATACACAGTAGAAAATAGCCTAAAGACAGGAGGGTGATGTGCCAAACATGACTACAGCATATAAGTGTAGCTATGCTTCATTGAGACTACTGCCAGTTTAACAAGTTGTGTGTGGTAATGGCTATTCTGCATGTTTTAAAACTGATAAGACAGTGCTCTGTTTGTGAGGGAACCCCTATCTGTAAGGCCATCTGTGGACTGGTCAGTGTGTGGAACCATTTGTTTCCTGTATTATTCACTGAACACACATCTGTGAACTGCAGAAGCATAGTGTGAGGATTGCAGTCAGTACATGGTGATAGTGATGAGAGTTACTACCATTGCATCCATGATTGGACATATGTCAGATGAAACAGTGGCATGACAGTCACTGTCTGAGGTTCTCACAGTGTCATGCCAATAATGGGTCACTGTTAATCGCTGCAGTCACAAGTTTTCTACACTTTGTACAGATGTCATGCAGTGTATATGGATGTGTTGTGCTCCCTCTGCAAATGTATACCATATGTTGTGTTGGGTTGATGGTCATGTCTATGCATGCTGTTATAAGTAATCCTGAATTCTGTAGTATTGACTATTATTAAGCCATATTTGTGTTAAAACTGCAACACCATAGGCTGTATGGGATTGGAGGTCCCAGCAGAACCTCCTGTCACACTTCAGCTGGCCATGGCACCAGGCACCAGCACATCTGGGGCCCAGCCTTCGACCTCCACCTCTGCTGGCTCTGCACCACCTTCTGGTGGAACCGCCACTGAGGATGGGGCTTGTCCCCCCTGGGAGCAGGTCCAGACAGGAACTTGTCCACTGTCGTACAGTCCTGGACGTGGTGCATAGGGGGCTCAATAAGGGGTTTTGAGGTCAGATAGGCCAGCTCGAGGGCAGAGTGTCACATTTAGAGGTTGAGCCTGCCCCTCCTAGACAGCCACCTTTATGGCTGTTTTGGTGCAGTGGTGGTGGCCCATGGCTAGGGACCTCCATCCCACTGTTTCCATCTGGGGGCTCATGGACTTGTGACTGCTGAACACCCCTCCCCGTCCAAGATGCATCGCTCCACATGTGTCATATACCAACCCTGTATGCTGACTTGTCTGTCATCCTACCCTACCTATCTTCCAAGAGCATACCTACTCTACTTCCTCCACATCCTACTCTCAACCTATAGAAACAAAAGGCCAATCTGCTCCTAGAACAACATTTACCCCATACATAGCTGTCCATTTCACACACGTGTCCACTGGACACATGTATCCTTTTTAATTTGTATCACAACATACTCCAGTTGTCCTCACCCCTGTCTCTCAGGCACACAATCCTGGTATGCACATGACTCCTAAAGGTTCCAGGTACACATGATGCAGATGACCCAATTGTACACATGACACTACCAGTCCCTCTATGGTTACCCCATTTACCTTTTTCATGATGATGATGTCGCACACAGCACCTTGCAAGAGTACTGTTCTCACATAATGATTGGACAGGAGCTATTGTGTTAATGTAAATAAAATGCACAGAGTGATGTATTTGGCCAATGTACAAATGTTTGCGTGTATTAATGACACATGTCTGTCTAAGGGTGTCTTGATATTACATAGGACAACACCACTACATAATACAGGCATTGCTGGTGTTTCCCTTTTCATTCCTTTTTAATGCTTTGTTGTCACATGGGATGTTCTTGATATATCTATATATATGTATGTATGTATCTATATCTGGACATAAACACACACACATACATCTACATGATGGAATACATTTCCTATACTGTTGAATGACTGTGCTGGATGATATGTTTGTGATAACATCCAATGTCTTTATATCTGCCATGGCTTAATGGTAAATCACATTGGCTGTGGTGTGCAGGGTCCTGGTTTCGAGCCTTGCAGTGGCCATTTTATTTGTTGCTGGGCAGAACAAGGCCATTGGATACGGAGTAATTAAGGCACATTAAAGCAGTTGTGAGCGGGTGTGCATGGGTTTGCATGGAGCTAAACACTGCTAATGTCCAGTTACAGTTTCTTACACTCAGTTAGCCTCCACATTGCTTCACCAGTATGATACTCGCATACTGGTGGCCAAACAGGCTTACACACGTTTGCTCCTGCACTTGCAAATGCACTGCATTTGGTTTTTGCATCTGACACTCACACCCCTGGGTGGGAGTGAGGACTACGATATTACCTTTACCTTGTGATGCCTATTACATCGGATTACATGCCTACAGTATCGGGAATGGCTGCCCATTAGGCGTAAGCATGCCGTTCGACTGTACGGAATCCGTGGCATGTCCAGAGTTTGATTCATACTATTGGTGTGTTCCTCTTACAATCTGCACCTGTCTGGCTAATACATGGGAACTGACATCATTCAATACAAACAAATAATTGGGTTTTGGAACCCACATCCTTCAGCCGAGTCATGCTACTGCATACCTATTATTCTATCATCTTTCTAAGGTTGTAAGTGGAATATGTGTTTTCCGTCCCTATCAGATCTTGCAAACAACTGGGGACAAATATCAACTGAATAAGGGACAAGTCATGACAACATCAGGGACACATTTAAAATATTAGTGCTATTAACCTGACACATTGACAGACTCAGAGCATATAAATTAATAAACATTTTCTGAGGTAAATGATGTTTATAACTCTTAATTGTAGTCATTATTCATTACGTGTAATTCACCACCTTTCCTCCAAAAGTTACTAGTTTTAGGAGGGATTAAGTTGGACAGAGTTAGAATTTGAGTCAAAATCAGGGACATCCCTGGAAATCAGGGACAGTTGAAAGGTATGGTCCCTATTTGTTCCCCCAATGGTATATGTCCTGTCCAGTGGATTTGCTCTTAGGGGTTGAGAGGTATGGGGCATAAGCTATGCCCATTTTGGAATATTACGTAAATCCGTGGGGCAGTACTAATACGACTGTGCCAGCCAACACCTGCACGCCTAGGCCCATAATTGCATACCCATAGTTCCCCCACCTGCCCCTCCTCTACAACACTCATCCTTACTGTGGGTGTAGGTGGGGTATAAACACAACACTACACACTGCCCACTCTCTGCATGTCGGGACACATGTCGTACGTTGTGTCGACCCATGGGTTATCAGGCCTGCACAACCTTCTCATCCATGTACATCTACAGCCTAGTTTTATAAATCATTACAGGGACTGACTCCGATGATCAGTAATGTTTGGGTGTCCCACAAGGGACATTGATGTTTTTGTTTCAAGATTAGACCTGGCAGGTCTCTCCCACTGGTAGTATCCTGCCGGTGGTCTGGGAAGCAGTAGTGCGTTTACTTTTATTGTGTGTCTGTATGTCTCACCGGCCTAGCTGGGGAGGGGGGGTTGATGCTACGTGTTACACGTTTGTTGATTGGACCCCTCACCCCCATATGCACGGCCTGTGAACATATGTAATTCGTAACTGCTGTATCATATCCTAGCTATATACATGTGTATATTTATAGCTATTTATATATATATATATATTATTATAAATATATATATTACTATACACAGATATATCTTTATATATGTGCATACATGTATATATTTATATATTGCTGTCTATATATATATCTAACAACATATGGGTCTATGGGTGTCTGCATATGCATATATCTATATGTGGGTATGTATATGTATTCTGTCTCTGTATGTATACATTTGTACTATGGAGAGGGAGAGGTATATCTCTATGTCGCTATGGGTAGATATACACACACATACCTCTGCATATATACATCAACATCTGGTTATTCCGTTCCTTGCCATATAGATTACACCTTGCTGCAGTGGGACTCGTAGTGGGTGTAGCTGCTCGTTGGGCGATACCTCTGCCCAATGAACACATTTGCTTACATCCCTGTGGATGTCCATATAGGCTCACATCAGCCAACACCTGCATACCTAGACCCATAACTAGCTACCCATAGTTCCCCCACCCGCACCTCCTCTACAGCACCCATCTTTATTCTGGGTCCTGGTTAGGTCTAAACACACCACTACATGCTGCCCACTCTCCACTTCACGGGACCCATGTCATACATTGTCTCGACCCATGGGTCATCAGGCTTTCCCACTCTTGTAGTCCGGGTATGTACACACCCCAGCCAGAATGTTCGGCGTATCACCTACTTTTGGTCTTGTCAATTTTTGGGGTATTCCACAAGGGACGCTCCTGTCTGTTTTCCAAGATTAGATTTCACGGGTGCACTCTGTACCCCCTGGTTGTATCCTGCCTGTGGTCTGGGGACCAGTGGACTATTTACATTGTTTGCAGGTTTGTGTGTATGTTTCCCGTGTCCGGCTGGGGGGGAGGTCATGCTATGTGTTTCATGTTTCTTGCTTGGGCCCCTCACTTCCATTGGCATAGCCTGTGAACATATGTCATTCTTGTGTGCTGTTTCCTATCATAGCTGTATATCTGTGTATATCTACGCATGCACACACACACACACACACACACACACACACACACACACACACACACACACACACACACACACACACACACACACATACACACACACACACACACATACACACACACACACATATATATATATATATATATATATATATATATATATATATATGTATATGTTTGCAACTATATATATATATATATATATATATATATATGCGTGTATAGTTTTATATATATATATATATATATATATAGGTGTATGTATGTATATATATATATATATATATATATATATATATATATATATATGTGTGTGTGTATCTGTAAAGCAATGCATATGCCGCGCAAACACACTTACACATGCTTACTGGTGTTTATATATGCTTAAACCGGCTTACTAGTGCCTTATTCATTATGACACTGACACTTCGCTCCAGTTCACTTTTAATTGTTATTTTGCAGGTTATACAGTGGACAGATGTTGAAATATGTTCATATACAGATTACCGATGGAAAATGGTATGTGATGCAGTGGGATTCAGAACGGGAATGTCTGTTCTTTAGGCAGTTTCTCTAACCAATATACTATTGCTGTGCTGCTTCATTTGCATATATACCCATATACTCATGACTCCTGGTTCCCCAAACACCCACCCCAATGCCTCACTAACACTGCAGTCATCCATTCTCCAGTTGGATTCGCTGTGTATCCACACCACTACACATTGGCCACTCCCTACTCCTGTAGACCCATCCAATCAGTTGACTCACTCCACGTATCCTCAGAACTCCCAAACTTTTAGTCCACAAACATTGGTGACATGAGCCACCAAAAGGACACTATTCACAATGTTTGGGTTCTCCCACATGGGACACGCATGTCTTTATGTCAAGATTAGACTCTATACTTCATTACATCCTTATTCCCGTTAACATGACACTACAATAAATTAATAAGTATGACTATGTGGTAATGCACACATTACACATGAGAGCCTAATTATGTACATGTTTGGCGTATTTCTTTTACAAATAGACCGGTTTAGTAATTGGTGTTGCCATAGCAGGCAGATCACAGGAATGACTCCATGTGAGAAAGTCCTCACATTTGATTTTTTCAGCACAGCACTGACTTCAGACATTGTGCACACTTCTGCATTTTAGCAGTTTTGTCCCTTCCCTCTTAAGCACAACCTATTATTCTATCTACTGTCAAAGTTTGTAAGGGCACATTCATGTTATTTATGTCTGCAAATGGAATGAATGTGTTACAGAGAATATACTTCTACATATAGATGTTAGCATGTGTGTATGCATATATACTTATAACAAACTCGCTGACCTCCATGAGATGGTCCAATTAGAACCTGCCCATCCAACCATGGCAAACCTGGATCCATAATTTCATACCCATAGTTCCTCCACCCCACTCGCGTTCAACATACACGCATACCATCCATTGTCCAGTTGCTATCACAGTCATGACACACCTCCACACATTGCCCTCTCCCGAGCGTTAGGGGCCCTACACGTATGTTGTCCCAACCCATGTATTCTCAGGCTCTCCCACCATTTAGTCCTTGAACATATCTGCCCTTGCTTGTGTAATGGTAGGATGGCCAAACATCCTTTCAATTTTTGGGTAGTCCCACTAGGGACTACCCTCTGATTGTAAAGTAGACTTAGCAGATCAACAATGTTACTCCCACTGGTAATATCCTGCCTGTGGTGTGAGTAGCAGTGCTTTGCTCACTCCTGCCCAGCTTGAGATGACATACGCTGATAGCGCTATATAATACTGGGGTTGCTGTTGATTCCCTTCTCATTCCTTTTGCATGCTTTATTGTTGCATCGTTCATTCTTCATATATATATATATATATATATATATATATATATATATATATATATATATATATATTATATATCTGTACATACTTATATACATTTCCTATACTGGGCACTGCTTACACCCACGCAAGCGCACTCAGACTTGCTTACTGGTATTTATATATGTTTACTGCTGCTTATTTGTACTTACACCTGCTTACTAGTGCCTTATTCATTATGACAGTACCACTTTGATTGAATGACATTTAGTTAAACATCTCATGCAATACTCTTATGTCAGTTTTACAGCAAAACGACATTCATTCCACATGGAAAATTATATGTGCTATTGTTGGGCTCGAACAGTGGATGTCTGCTCATTAGGCGGATGCTCTAAACACTACATTATTGGCTAAAACCGTACTTGTGCCAAGCTTCTTGAATCCCTGGGAATATATTTTCTAAGCAATACTGCATCTGTGCATTCACACCATAAATTCCTTTCCACTATACCAAGCCTCTGACAAGTCAAACAATCTAAAATAGGTGTCAAAATGTTCTTTTAATGTCAACTATCTGAAACAGAATCTTGTATGTTGTTCTCATTAGCGTTTTCTGGTTCTTTATTTTTTTTAATGACTTAGGTCACATGCCCATAACCCCTTTTTCTTGTTATTCTAGTATACAATGATCCCTATCACATTTGCCATCCCAATTTTTCCAACTCATGCTCTCCGACTCTGTACTCCCCTACACTAATTTTTCATCCCATACTGCTGGAGAGGAATTGTTTTAGGTGCAAAGCATATGCCAGGACTTTTTCCTTCTTAGTGCATTCATGTGCATGGATATAGAAGTAACATTAATACTTCCATTCAAGCCTTTATAATACACCTTGTGCAAAATGTGCCCTGAAGCCAAGGTTATAGGAAGATATCCTCGTCTCTGCTTAGATTTTCCTGCATTCACTGAGATTAGCCTTCCAAGGTGGGAAAACCCAATATGCTTTTTCAATCCTGATCTCCCTCATTCCATGTCTGTTCCTGAACCTTAGTCACTGTTGGTGTCGTTTGATATACTGCTCATGCCAACAAGTGATGGCTCCACAGTTTTACATAATAACTGGAATATGTAGCCAATTGTATTGCTCTCTTTCAGATCCAGGGTTTTGTTGTTTTGATCAGACACCAGACTGTACTCTGTACCTTTATTATTCATTTAAGTTTTTCTTCTCTGTTGTTCAACTCATTTCATACTCACCTTTCTGCACTTTTATAGTACACAGTGCTTAATCTACGCACAGGCTCAGTGCAAACTCTGCCCACAAACAACTTATATTCAAGACTTTGTTTCAACACTTGCAAACTTTTTAGTTTAAAATCATTTATTTTTCCTCATTTGTGATTAATCATAGGACGTTTCAGTTTAGCAAGCTTATAGCCAGACCTGCTGCATGAGAGTTTCTCTGTTCCTTGTTTCCTCTGCTTCTCATAATTGCTTGAAATTTTTTGATTTATTCTATTTTAACTAATTTTCATATATTCAGTCCTGAAAACAATTCTGCTTATATTAGACTTTTTTTGAGCTGGTGTAATTCTGTATGAATCTATCATGTCACTTAATGTTGAATCAGACTTCCTATCTGTACTTTGCCTCCTGTTCAGTTATTTCTCTTGCCACACACATTTGTGTCTCAACTTAATGACTAATGTAACTCATTACATTTACAGTCATCCATCTGATTCTTTAATTCGGTAACATAAGCATCCATATACTCATAACAATGTTACATCTCATGAAGAACAAATGCCAGATATATGGCACATGCATTCTTGTCTCTCAGCAGCTATGAAACATTTGCCTTATCCCTACGTACTTATCACTAACAGCACTGAAGCATTTGCTTTATCACTACTATATGCACCCTTTCTCTATTGCAAAACTGAGATACATTATATACTTTCAGGGCTTCACTTACTCTGACATGTAGAAACATAGCACACTGTATTTTGTAAGACTTATTGGATGTTCCTCAAACTCAGGAGTAGAAGAAATTGCTGGAGCTATAATTTTCAGTTCTCAGACAAATTACCCCCCACACACACACACACACAAATATGTTTCCAGGATGCTGCAATTGAAAAACATTTCTCAAATAAACTATTAAATGGTTTACTTTTGCTTACATCTGTAACATCTGGTATTCAGAATGACCTAAACAAAGAGTTTGGCCCAGACTGCATGCTGCCAGCTTTATTTCCATATAATTCAAAATGTGCAGGGAATACAGAATACAAAACAGCATGATGTACATTATGAATGCTAGCACAGGCAAGATGCACCACATTCTTAAAACTATGAATGTATATTACATACTTAGAATTCAGCAAGAGGAACTAAACTATAGCATGATTAAACAGTAAGACACAGGCAGTGTTGGGAGAGATGCTTTGGCAGGAAAAGGGGAAGTACTATATGATTAGTCGTAAGCCTAGAACTCATCTGTGCATTTATTAAGGATCTGGAGGAACAGAAACCAGGATCACTCCTTAGTAGATGCGCAGCAATAAGCAATAATTTGGACAGGATGATCAAAATAAGTAGAAAGAAAACAGATGAGGTTTAATGAAGCAAACTCCAAAATATTATGCTTTGGTCATAACAACTGTATTATAGTGTAACAGCTGAAATGAAAGAAGAGTAGAAAAAGGACCTGAGGGTGCTTCTCATACCTAGACTGCACCATCTTGAGCAGGATGATAGGACAGTATAGAGTAGGATGATAAGACCGTGTTGAACAGGATAATGGGACATGGTAGAGCAGGATCATAGGGTAGTGTAGAGCAGGATGGTGGTATGGGTTCCTATTGGAGTATCGAAAATGCAATTGTTCGAATCACTAAGGGTCGACCTTTAATGATCGAACAATTACATTTTCAAATGCTCCAAAAATATATTAAAAAAAAGGTAAAGTAAAGGGTGTAGGCAGGGGGGCAAGCCCCCCTGCACCAACCACCCCCCTGCTAGTTAAATATACCAACTCCGAGATCGTGCTACAGTGTAGGAAAGGGAATCCTTCCCTTTCCTGCACTTAACTCCATTAAAGTGCAATCTTGGAGTTGGTATATTTAAGTAGGAGGGTATGGGGGGTGCAGGGGGGCTTGCCCCCCTGCTCACAGCAGTTACTTTTGTTTCTTTTTTTTTTTTTTTTTTTTATTACATTTTTGAAGTTTTAGTACTTCGATCATATGGTGTCGACCATATGGTATTCGAAGTACTGAAACTTCGGTAATGTAATATGTAACCGGTGGGACAGTGTAGAGCAGGATGGTAAGACAGTGCAGAGTAGGATGATGGGACATCGTAGAGCAGGATGACAAGGCAGTGTAGAGCAGGATGGTGGGACGTGTAGAGCAGGATGATAGGGCAGTGTAGAGCAGGATGATAGGGCAGTGTAGAGCAGGATGACAGGGCAGTGTAGAGCAGGATGGTGAGACATGTAGAACAGGATGATAGGGCAGTGTAGAGCAGGGTGACAGGGCAGTGTAGAGCAGGATGGTGGGACATGTAGAGCAGGATGATAGGGCAGTGTAGAGCAGGGTGATAGGGTATTGCAGAGCAGGATGATATGGCAGTGTAGAGCAGGATGATAGGGCAGTGTAGAGTAGGATGGAAGGACGTGTACAGCAGGATGATAGGGCAGTGTAGACCAGGGTGATAGGGTAGTGTAGAGCAGGGTGATAGGGCAGTGTAGAGCAGGATGATAGGGCAGTGTAGAGCAGGATGACAGGGCAGTGTAGAGCAGGATGGTGGGATGTGTAGAGCAGGATGATAGGGCAGTGTAGAGCAGGATGATAGGGCAGTGTAGAGCAGGATGACAGGGCAGTGTAGAGCAGGATGGTGGGATGTGTAGAGCAGGATGATAGGGCAGTGTAGAGCAGGATGATATGGCAGTGTAGAGCAGGATGACAGGGCAGTGTAGAGCAGGATGGTGGGATGTGTAGAGCAGGATGATAGGGCAGTGTAGAGCAGGATGATAGGGCAGTGTAGAGCAGGATGACAGAGCAGTGTAGAGCAGGATGGTGGGATGTGCAGAGCAGGATGATAGGGCAGTGTAGAGCAGGGTGATAGGGTAGTGTAGATCAGGATGATAGGGCAGTGTAGAGCAGGATGATACGGCAGTGTAGAGCAGCATGACAGGACTGTGACAGATCTAGTATAATGCTGGTGCTTCCTCAGGCAATAAACTCCAGAGTCAAATATGTTCTCACTCTTCCAGACCCTGATCACGTTGGTCTATGTTCAGCTACCAAATTAAAAAAAAAAAACGTGAACTGCAAAACAGAGAAAGTAAAACAGCAAATGGGACAATCATCAAACTACAACAGCACTGAAAAAAATACATTGAATGGCCAGAGTCAGCCAACATTTCACACAGAATCAACCAAGGTGAGGGATGCACCCCCCCCACCCTCCCAACTATATATACTAACTCCAAGACAGCACTACAGTGGGGAAAAGGGAAAATTTAAAAGGCTTCCCTTCACTTAGGTTCATAGGTTCATAGGTTGGTACTAGGCTATCGGCCGTAGGACCTACACAAGCCTAGCCATAACAATTCCCTGGCTATTTCTTCCCACAATATGTACCTCCCTGGACCCCTGTCTAGCAGAGCGACTGATGTGTCCCTGGGGTGAATTTCCTATCTCCCATCCAATCGTCCTTTTGAAGAGGGCCAAAGAGGTGCTCTGCTTGACATGTATGGGCAGTCTATTCCAGAGTCTGAGGAGTCTCTGGGTCAGGAACCTATCCCTCCAGCATGTTTTGTTCATTATGATGACAAGGTTTATTTCCCTGAAGCATGTGGCTCTGAGGGATTGGGATTTCTTTAAGTGTAACATGTCCAACAGCTCTGGGTTTGACATGGCCTTGTATGTTAAGCAGAGATCACCTCTGAGTAGATGATATGCGACAGAGTAGAGCTGGAGTTTTTTTTGATGGTCAGGATAGAACATCTGCTTTAGGCCTGTGATTCTTTTAGTGAGGTATTTCTGCTGCCTTTCCAGTTGTTGCAGATGTCTTGAGAGGTACATACCAAATGGGGCATTGTATTCTATAATGGGTCTAATGAGGGACGAGTACAGTGGGACAATGACCTCCTTTTTTCTAGATGAAAATCCCTTAGTGATGAGGTGTGCCACATAGAAGGATTTTCTGACTGTTGTGGTGATGTGGTTATCAAAGGTGAGACCACTGTCCACCTATGTCCCTAAGTCTCTTATCACACTTTCGGTGTTTAGTGTACTGCCACCTATGTGGTAATTCACGGGTACATGTTTTTTCCCAAAGGGGATAACTATACATTTCTTGTCATTGAGCTTGAGCCTATGGCTCTGGCACCAAGCATCTGTTTCTGTAAGGCCCTTTTGTAGAATATCCACATCATTTGAGGATTCAATAATGGCTCCCAGTTTGCAGTCATCCAGAGTCCCTTAGTGTTGGCCTGTACTTCAGAGAAGTAGATGCCAAACAAGAGTGGTCCCAGGACTAAACCCTGAGGTACTCCACTTGTCACTTGTCTGGAGCTAGATTTATTGTTGGCTACTTTTACAGTGTGGGTTCTGTCTGTAAGCCAGTTGGCAACCCATCGAGTGAAGAAGGGATTAATGCCCAGCTTAGTAAGTTTATCTATGATTCCAGAGTGGGGGATGGTGTTGAAGGCCTTGGCGAGGTCCAGATAGGCTGTGTGGACCACCTTACCCTCGTCCACAGCTCTGGAGATTGATTCGAAGAAGTCAGTCATGTTCAGGAGACAAAATCGGCCCTTCATGAATCCAAACTGGGTGGGTCCAGTGTTTGAAGGTTGCCAATGTCTTTGTTTAGAAGTTCCATGATAATATGTTCCATGGCCTTGCAGATCAGGCTCATCAGACTGATGGGGCGGTACTTCCCAGGATCCAAGGTGGATCCCCCTTGTGGAGTGGGATAACTGTAGCTGTACGCCACACAGTGGACACAAAGCCTGAGGTGAGGCTATGATTAAACGTGACACTTAGGTGAGGTGCAAGTTCATTTTGTGGTTCATGTAGTACACAGCCCAGGATGTTGTCTGGTCCCATGGATGCTGTATTCTTAGCTTTGGAGAGTGCAGTTTTTACCTGTGTGGCCGTTATTACCAGAATTTGGCAATCTTTCGGTATTGAGATGGGCCCTTTAGGGGGTGAGAGGGGGGTGAAGTTGGCACTGAATCGATCTGCCAGGATATTGGCAATATCCTTGGGATCAGTATATTCAATGCCATTCTGTTGTAGCTCAGAACAGATCTGAGCATTGCCATTTAGATTCTTGGCATAACTATAGAATGCCTTGTGGTTGTCTTTGGAATATTTGGCAATTTTATTTTCATAACTAGATTTGGAGGATTTTATGAGGGATCTCAGCTTCTTATTGAGGCAGGTAAAGGAGTTTTTTGACATCCTGGTCTTTTCCTCTTTTCTGCAACAGTTTCTTTCTTTTGTTGTAAAGTTTGTTTATGGTAAGGGACCACCAGATTGGCTTCCTTTTCTTGGAGGAGAGCATCTTGGTTCTATTTGGGATGGCACGATTCATACATGAGTGGATGTGCTTGTAAAGTGCCTTAGTGTAGGATTCGGCAGTCTAATTTTCAGTTTCCATCTGCATGGGTGTCATGAAGTTTGTCACTTCTGACTTGAGTAGCATGAAGTTGGCTTTGGAGAAATTTTTTACAGAGGTTTACTTACTGGGGGTTGGGGGAGGGATGTGGATGTCAAGCGTGATTAGCTTATGATCAGACTTGACTAATGAGGGGGTGACCATATGTGTGGAGCATCGATTTCCCATGTAAGTAATGACCAGGTCTAGGATATTGGAGCCCCTGGTGGGACTATGGATTAGGTGATCAAAGGCATTGGAATTTATGAATTCCAAGAACTATTGGACAAAGGTGTTGGTACCTTATGTATCATGTTACGTCCTGGTTTTTGACAATCTATGGCTATTCAATATAGTTTTTTTGACAATGTTGTAGTTAGATAATTGTCCTGTTCACTGTTTTGCTTTCACTGTTTCATGGTTCACATTTTTTCGAATTCGGTAGCCAAATATGGACCTTGTCATGCTGCACCTTGAATGATTTATTTGTTAATTGCCCAAACAGCTACTTAATGAATATTTATATGTTCATACGTTTATAGGTGTGTACTAGGCTAATGGCCCTGGAGCCTTTACAAACCTAGCCCATAGGATTATCCTGACATTGTGTCACTCAACCTTAGTTCCCGATGCCTCTGTTGAGTAGAGCCACTGAAGTGATCCCCGGGGTGAATTTTCTATTTCCCATTCACTCATCAAGGTTTCTCTTGAAGAGGGCCAGTGAGGTGCTCTGTTTGACATGTATGGGAAGTCTATTCCATAGCAAGGGCAGTCTCCTGGTTATCCCTCCAGCACATTCTGTTGATTGTGGTAATGAGGTTGAGGTAACTGGAGAATGTGGTGTGGAGGGATTGGCATTTCTTTAGTTGTACCATTTCTAACAGAGCTGGATCAGACATGGCTTTGTATGTCAAGTAGAGATCGCCTTTAAGTAGGCAACATGAGACAGAGAATAGATGGAGTTTTTTGAGTCTGTCCATTTAGGATAAGTGTTAAAGGCTCATGATCCCCTTTGTGAGGTACTTTTGTGGCCTCTCTAGTTGTTGCAGGTGTCTAGTGAGGTACATGCAAATGGGGCATTGTACTTGATGACTGGCCTAATGAGAGAAGAGTAGAGGGAGACAATGACCTCTTTCTTCCTGGATGCAAAATCCTTAGTAATGAGATGTGCCACATAGAAGGACTTTCTGACCACAGTGGCAATGTGGTGGTCAAAAGAGAGGCTGCTGTCAACCTGTGTTCCCAGATCTTTTATACCACCTTCTGTGTTCAGTGGACTACGATTAATGTGGTAATTCATGGGAACCAGGTTTTTCCCAAAGGGGATGATGAAGTATTTTTGGCATTGAGTTTAAGGCCATGATTTTGGTCTCAGTGAGGGCTTTCTGTAGGATGTTAACATCACTTGGGGAGTTAATAATAGCTCCCAACTTGCAATCATCTGTGAACTTTGTCATCCAGAGACCCTTTGTGTTGGCCTGGACTTCAGAGAAGTAGATACCAAACAGGAGAGGACCCAGGACCGATCCCTGTGGGACTCCAGTCGTGACTGGTCAGCAGTCTGACTTGGAGTCCGCTACTTTCACACTGTGGGTTCTATCTGTGAGCCAGTTTGCAACCCACCTAGTGATATAGGGGTTGATGTCTAGCTTAGTGAGTTTTCCTATGATTCCTGAATGGGGAATGGTATCAAACGCCTTGGCCAGATAAAGGTAGGCTGTATGAACCACCTTGCCTTCATCCACAGCTCTGGTGACTGACTCAACGAAGTCGACTAAGTTGAGCAGGCATGATCTACCCTTCACAAAACCAAATTGTGTGGAATCCAGAGTTTGGAGATTCCCTATATCCTTGTTTATTAGGTCCACAATGATGCGTTCCATAGCTTTGCATATCAGACTCATCAGGCTAACGGGGTGATAGTTTCCAGGGTCTATAGTCGCTCCTCCTTTGTGGAGAGGGATGACTGTAGCAGTGCACCATTTGGTAGGGACAAAGCCTGAGGTGAGGCTGTGATTGAACAGGGCACACAGGTGAGGTGCCAGTTTACTCTGTAGTTCATGTAGAACGCAGCCATGGATATTGTTAGGTCCCATGGAAGTTGTATTCTTGGCCTTGGACAGTGCTGTTTTAACCTGTGCAGCAGTAATACTGGGTGCCTGGTGATCTACTGGTATTGTAATTGGTCCTTTGGGGGGGAGGGGTAAAGTTGGCACTGAATCTGTCGGCCAGTATATTGGCAATAGCTGTTGGCGTGGTACAGGAGGTACCATTGTGCAGTAGCTCAGAGCAAATCTGGGTATTGCCATGGAGATTCTTTACATAACTATAGAAGGCCTTGTGGTTGTCTTTACTATCTGCTGCAATTCTGTTTTCATAACTAGCTTTAGAGGTTTTGATGAGGGATCTCAATTTTTTGTGGAGGCTGATAAGGGAGTTTTTCCAGTCTTGTGACTTCACCTTATTCTGCATCAGTTTCCTCCTTCTGTTGTAGAGTTTGTTTATGCTTTTCATTTATCACTTGTGTTCATGCCCAATTTTGCTGCTTGCTTATTTCCTGATCTGGCATAATAAAGTATAGAGATACCTTGCATTTTATTACCTTCTGTACCATTTTTACAACTTTCTAGCAACAACTGAAGTATATCCCTACTTTTTACCTCACGCTTTTATTCCTCACTTATTGCTTCTTGCAACGTGGCCTTAATTATGTTATACATCACCTTTGCCATTATTTCTTCATATAAACAAACATAAACTTATATACATAGTCTCTCTTTATATCCTTCCTGGAGACAATATCTCATCCCTTGAAGATATGCTCTCCTGGTTCTCTAACAACATCACTAATGAAACTATAATCCTGCGTGATGTTAATATTAACTGATCAACAATTCAGTCTCCTACAAACTCACTTAATATAAACTTGTACAACTTCACTCAGTTTATTAACTCAACAACTATGCCTTTCAAGAAATTCCTTACTGGAAGCACCCTGGACTGGATTCTAGTTTCTTATCCACATTACATATCTGATAGTGGCACTCTGCCCAACCCATTAGGCGACCACTTCCCCACTTTTACCCACCATCTTCCTACCTCCATACAGTTAACTCATACCTACACCTTCACTCACCATCTAAATCTTTAATTCTAGCAGATTCTCAAATGCACTAAAAAAATGAACTGGAACCCACTAAAAACCCTTCCCTTAGAAAATGCTGTTACCTACTTTAACTCAACTTGCTTAACTCATTTGCCCCTCTGAAAATAAAATACATAAGAAGCAATCCTGTACCTTGGCTAACCAAAAATACCTTACTAGCCATGTGATTCTGGGATAAAGCTTAGTCATGCTACTCCAAAAATAAAACTATCACCACCCTTAATGAATTTAAAACATTTCATTACAAAGTAAAAAAAAAAACTTATTATCTCAGACTGCAAAGCCTACTTCTTTACACTTCAAGCCAACCATAACACCAACCCCAAAACATTCTGGCTTGGAATCTCCTCCCTTCTCAACCCTGGCAAAAAAGAAAACCCCTGCCCTGATCCAGATGCCTCTGAGTTGGACTTAGCCACCCAATGTAACACTTTCTTTATCAATTCCATAAGTAAACTTATATCATCCTTCACTTCCCAGTTGGCTTCCCCACCCTTATTTCCACCTATCCCTCCCTCCCCTAGCATCTCCTGCTCTCAACCCCCTCCTTTCTCCTTCAACCCCATCCCTACATTCTTCTCAAAAAAGAGAGTGAGAAACAATTGGTACAGTTACAGTACTACTAGCACAGTTGGTTTGTTGTTGGTGTTACGAGGAGTCAGAAGTTAACCATTGCTGAAAAACAACTTTTTTGGCTTGCCTAGTTACCTTGCGTGTGTGAGATAGTCAGATTATTAGAGGAAGACAGACGGACAGTCACTGGACTAATTTTTTTAACTTTAAAATTGAGGTAGGTGACCGTGTTGGTTCTTATTTAAGTTACGTTAGTTACTGCAGCATGGCTGAAAGTTATTTACTTCTCTACTAGGAAAGTAAGGAAACACGTGAATACAAAGCAGTTGTAAACACTGGTTTTGTTTCCTGTGCACTTTCTGTATGTGCCTAGACACCTGTTGGCATCCAGTAATGTTAAGAACACACACACACATTCATACACAGTCTCTTCTCTTCAGAAAATACATTCTATTGCAAAGCCTGTTCTTCTAGCAGCTTAAGTGCAATATTTAAAATTTGTCTCTAATCTGGGGTGTTTGCCTTCATTATTTGTTGGATTTGTCCCTGATTCTTATGGTAAAAAAGGCTGATAGCTAGTAAGTAGCAGTTATGACAGTGGTCATTTACATTTTTTTACATATAATAGGAACATTAGTACAACCTTTACATTTTGATAGCTGTTGTGAAGCTGAAATTAAACCATGCTCTTTTCAAAAACATTAACCTTCAGCACTGCGTATGTGAAGGGGATTTCTGGATATGTGAAGATGGCATAATTTAATTAGTTTAGGAATGTCTCGTACGTTTGCTTTTTTATATGTTTAGTTAACATTCTACTTGTATGTGTGTAGCATATATTTTACTTGCACTTTCTACATGGTGCAAAAAAATAAATGTGGCTTATATTTAAACAGTTGGAAGTTTCAACAGTGTCTAGCTAATTTTTTGTGGCTTATATAATGGGTCCTAATTTTAATGATAGCACCTCCCTGAGACAGCTAATTATCCATTATATCCCCAGGCCCCAGGAGTAGGAATTTCAACATAAGCACATTTTAAGTGCTATGATTTTGGCCTTTCTGCTAAGGTTTTTGATGGTCTCCTGTTATGATTTTGTAAGCTGCTCAAGTTAACATTACTAATATTAAAAAAGTGTCCCTTCTTTGATAGGTTCCCAGCTGTATTGTGTGGCTATTTTATATTTTTGCATCACACTTTTGGTCTGTTTTTTTAAAATTGTGTTTTTCTGGCAAATTAGTAGCAAATTATTAAAGACTGAAACTAGAAAATAATGAAAAAAACTTGTAGTTTCAGATTTCATACCCTTCAGAAAATGCATACTAATGCAAGACCTACTATTCTATTATCTTTCTTTATAAGAGCAGTATTTAAAAATTGTCCTTATTTTTGGGCCTTTGTCCTACTTCTATGTATGGCTTTGCCCAGATTTCTTGCTCTGAGGTTGAGAGGTATGGCAAATATGTCAGGGCCATCACAGTCACCCAGAGACATTTCAAATTGTGACATACTTGTTGCACCCCACTCCCCCATGTAGTGAATCTGGATGTGTCCAAGCAAGGCAAGGAGCAGTTATGCAGTGTAAGTGTGCAGACTATCCCCCCATCCAAGGTAGACACAAGTACTACAGTGGCTTTTCATCTGTCCTTGATTTTGCAGAATATTCTGTTTTTCTGTCATATTTTTATACTGTTGATTTATGCTTCTTATTATTCAGAAAGTGCCTGTTGCTCTGTGTTTAAGTAGCAATGCTTTAATGACCATCAGGTAAGCTTGTCTGAGATTGTAAGATGCAAGTAAGTTTTAATAAGCATACTGTTAAAGAATTACCAACATTGAAAGCCTATTTGTTATTGCCATGCAGAGAATACTTACATAACTAGATAACATATAAGCCTTGGGTATTGAAATGCATATGACAGTATTTGTAATAAAGGACATGATTACAGTATTTTAAGAAACTCATTACATTTGTTGGATGCTTGCAATCATCTTTGCAGGCTTTACCCATAAACTAAACAGAATGCCAATCTATTACGTGTGGTCCATAACCTGTGCAGTAATCTTTTGAGCAATTTATCTTGAGCTTGTTTCTGGTTTGCTGTTCATTTTTTACTTTGCTCATGTTTTCCCCATGAAACAAGTAAATAGTTGTTGTCAGGCAGCAGGTCTTTTTTGGATAAGAAAAATTTTTACAAGTGGGGGTATCACAGAGACTGCTGCTTTCAGCATGTTACTTCGTACTTTAATAAAGCTGAATATAACTTCTAATTAGAACTGCAGTGCAAGGAGAAGTGATTTGAGTTAAGTGCTGCTTGTTTTTCTTATACTTGATTTTGACTGGCATTCCAGTAATGTATTTAAAAATAATTTATTTTTTCATGCATCACAACCTTTTTGTTTCCATCTAGATATTAAGTAAGCTGTCATGCAGCCAATGCATTGAAATATTTTTTTCTTCTACACTTCATTTTGTCTTGATTGGACTCTCATAATGACAGTTTGGCACCCAGGGCAGCGTATTTAATTAAAGTTCCAGTTTTTGTGGTTTTGAGCATAGTTCCACCCCTTTCTAGTTGGCCGTACCCCTTCCCATTGGCCCCACCCATTCAGCTGTCTCCTGCAGTCTCCATTGGTTAACTCAACAATGCAAAATGAATTAGAGAACATTTAGAATTAATCCAACATCAGATGCACTTCTACTTTTTAAGGAACTGTTACAAATAAGGCGCTTAAGTCATAAAGGAACAAAGCATCAATTTACAAACTGTAATGAATCCAGGAGAAAGCTGACAAAAAGGTGGAGGAATGCTGCAGTCAGTAAATAAGGTGAAAAACAACAGAAAGGGGTATAATTTTCTTTATAACCAAGTGCTGGAACAAGGTATAATAAAAAATTAGTTGACAGCAAGAAGCTCAGAGTAGAGTTATGAAGATGATATTTTCTGTACTTTAGAAGCCATATGGGGAAAGGGTTGGATCACTTCATATGCATTTAATAGCTCAAAGATGTAGTTGTGTTTATTAACATCCGGCATATTAAAGTCTCCATCCATAATGCCATCATATTCTTATTGTTTTCTTCTTCATGAAGAATGAGTCTGCATAAAATCCTTCTGTGAACTGTAATGCTCTTTCCTGGTTTCCTTTCTCTAATGGCGACACACAGTTCTTCCTGTTCTCCTTGTTTCATCATGCTCTGTCATTCTGACCCCCTTCTGTTATATATAAGGTTCGCCTTCTATTATATCTGTCTTGTCTGCACTAAAAGTGGTGTACCCTGGTACACTTACTTCCTTGCCATGGTCTGTGTGTTCCATCTTTCTGTTACTTTTATGATACCAAGGCACTGTTATTTCCATAGAAGTATTACATTAGAGATAGTTTCACCAAAGTGGTGGACACCAGTTGTAATTATCATTTATTTTTTTTGTTTTGTGTTCTCCCATTGTGTCTTATCCATGAATACATTATTGCAAGGATTCACAAAGCCTCCGTGTAAGAGTTATAACTCTTACACGGAGGCTGCAGTTAAACGGAGTGATGTCAGCATGCTTTGCATATTCATGAGAGCATGCTGAATCACATCTAAGTCTAACACGGTCCGTGTAAGACAGTAGGGGGTGTGTCGGTAGGCCGAGCCCTGCAAGAGGACACGCCCCAGAAGTGTAAAAGTGCCCAAAGTAAAGACCCACAACAGAGTCCACGGAAATGTGAATAAACACAACACAACACATGCCCCCACAGACTATGAACATAAAATATATAAATGAACATGTTATTTTTTTTTTTAAATTGTAAAGATGTTTAACCGTGAGTGCGCTCGTTTGCGCAGGTGTGCCCGTAGCTCAGCTACAGTTAGCAGTCAGTGGGGAAGCATATAAGAACTAAATATGCAAAATAAGTCAGGAAGAAATAGCGTAGCGGTAGAGATGTTGGCTGAAGAGCAGGCAGTCATGGTTCGAGCACCCACAACACCAATTTTTTTTTTTTTTTTGCAAAATAAGCAGGAAACAAGTCCCTGACAAATATGTACACATAAAACCACAATTTATGTAAAATGTAATGAAATAGCCCATTTATATTGAAGAAATGTGAGGTAACAAAAGAATAAAAAATGCCAGATGTGCTCATAGCTGAGCTACAGTTTAACAGAGTGAGTGCATCTGCCCGTAGATGAGCAGTGGTTTAACTGGTGCAAAATGAGTGCCCGTAGCTGAGCAGTGGTCTAACACACTAAATCTATGTGCCCCTAACTGAGCTTTGTGTAATATGCGTGCCGATAGCCAAATGAGGCTTAAAGCAGTGTATTGCATTTACGCGGAGCTGCGCACCACGCAAACAAGCTAACCGACGGGCAACGTTGAGCAAGCCATATCAAAACTGTCTTTACACAGACACACCCATCAGCATGTCTAGACAGTCATGAAAAATAAAAAGCAGTGGCCAGGTTCGAACCCAGGACACTATAGGCAAGGTACAGAACCACTAAGCCATGACAGCAGTACCTTTAAATGCAATAATAGCTAATATATAGGAATGAATACAAACTAGAGCATGACAATGCAGGTTTACTGAAGTTGATACAATTCCAAAATGGCCAATCACAGATATGTGCAGGAAAAACGGACTATATAAGCCCCATAGGCGGGAATACACAACATAAACGATTGTAGAACTGACCTGCAGGCAGAATGACAGGAGTAGGAGAGGGTAGTTGCTTTTGAGCACAGAGGTGGGGTGTTGAGGAGTCCAGGTACATGGTCTGGCTCCTAGTCCATAATCATGAGGCCCAACTCATGCAGGGCCAGGTCCTCTGGGGAGCATACAGGGCCGAGGCATGGGACCGGTTTGCTCATGATCTCACCAGTGCCACAGGGATTCCAAGGACTGGTGAGCAGGTCCGTCACCACCATGCGGACCTGAAGAGATGCAAGCAGGACCAACTGAACCTTTGGATCCAGGAGGCCCGGCAAACACCCAACGCCCCACTACTGAGTAAGTAACATTTAATTATGTATGTAAGAAATTAAACTAGCTGATATTATGGAGATGTGTATTCCAATATTACTTCATTTATATTACAGCTGCAGGTGTCCGTTCTGCAAACCGCAGAGCCTATGGCGATAGGCTGGTGCGGTTGCGCCACCAGGCAGGTCAGTAATCCACTACCAGTAACTGTAAAGAAATATAAAAGTATGACAGTAAGCAAAAGAGTGCAGTGTAGTCAGTAAGGAATAAAATGTGCAAGTAACAGTGTGAAAGTGTCTGCAAGTATTGCTTGATTACAAAAGTGTGTTTCAGCCTGTAAGTTAAACCAAAAAATGAAACTGTCTGACATATATTCTGAAATAAAAATGCCCTACCTGTAAGAAAATAGTACACAACCTGCAGCAGGCTGAAAAGTATAGCTGCAGAAGATGATGAAATCACGTGTGAAATATATCCCTGTGGAAATACTGAAACATGACAGAAGTGAGACTGCTGGAAAGGATTGTAATAACTACAGGTAAAACATGTCAATAAAGCCTAGAAGTAAGTACCATCCTGAATAGTAAAATGAAAGCAAGTGAGAGAGTGTGAGAAAGTGTCATGAATCCAGCAATACAGTAGTAATAACCCCTGAATAAAGTATACTGCAGTCAAGACAGAATGAAATGCATGTGAGATTCAAAACCAAACAGCGAAATCTGTTCAAAGTGTTGCTGCATCTGGAATGTGTATCCCAAAATCTGGATATGTTGCTCTCAGTCTGCAATATGCAGATAGGATGATTGTCTGATATACCAAACATCCACACTTGTCTACAGCTATATAAAGCAAATGTAGCAGGATGATGTAGCTGAACAAAGCTAGATATGAATGTGTATGAAGAAGAATAAAATGTATATTAATGTTGCAGTAACAGTCCTATCACCAAGTTGAAATAGTTATCATATAGGAAACTGTAGTTAGAACAGTAGTGTGTATATAACTGTAGCTATTAGAAATGTACAGCATATGTATTGTTATTCAAAGGTGTTAATATTACTTTCTTTACCCCACCCTATAACCACATATAACCCATTCCACGTGAAAATGGTATGTGCAATCACAATTAACACCCTGGACGTTTGTCCTGTTGGGTCATATATATTTGCATGTCCGTTGATGCATCTGCCCTGTTCATACATCCACACCTGATGGTCTGTTGCCATCAATTAACCCTGCATGTTGTTGGACTGTGTATTTCTGTTCAAATTATGCATGTGTTATGCACGCTGTTCAATGGTGTGAATATCTGGGTGTTTGGTTAATGGGAATACTAATGCATGCTGTTACAACTAATTGTGAATGGTATTATATGTCACTAACCCAAACTGTCATGACATAATGCAAAACATAGGATGACAGGGAAGGCGGGTTCCAGCGGACCCAACTCTCCCACCTCAGCTGGCGAGTGCACCTGGCACTAGTGCCGAGTCTGGACCCTCCTCGGGTGGCCCTATGCCACCTGCGGGTGGAAGCGCTGCAGGGGATGGGGCTCGCCCCCCCCTCTGCAAGTGTGGCCAGAGGAGAACCACCACTCACCCTCCGTAGTGTCCGGACTGTGGTGCGTAGGGAGATTCAGGACTCTGTTCTCGAGCCCCTACACCAGCTCGAGGCACGGGTGGTGCAACTAACGGGCATGCCTGTTGCCCTGCCTACACAGCTCCCAGCACAGCCCCGTCCTGGGCAGTGAAGGAACAGTGACAACTGCCTATGGGTGGGGATATCAGTTCCACTGTTGACATCTGTGGGCTCATGTGCTCTGGATATCCAAACCTCTGTCCCCGTCAATTGTGTAACCACACCACACGTGTCATACACCGCCCCTGTATGCGTCTTGTTTGTCTTGTCTGTTTACCTACCCAACCTACCTCCCCAGCTGTACCGACTTCCTTCACCTGACATACCACTCTCACCTGAAAAAAAAAAAAAAAGGGCACTCTGTACCCACAAAAAAATTACGCCCCATACATAGCTACCCATTCCGCACACATGTCTGCTGTACATGGAACCTATCAATTACAATTGGCTGTACAACAAGTATTATTGTTGTCCTGACACCTCTCTCAGGGGTGGAAGGTTTCAAATGTCACACCAAATTACATACGTATGCACAGCTGTTGCTGATAAAGAAATGGGCAGCTATGGGCCTTACCTACATCCCTCCTGCACATCCCAAGCTTGTTTCCCTACTGTCTTACCCTCTTTGTGACCCCTTTTTCACCACTTTCCTGTCTCCCCATTTTCATTTCTTTCAAAGAAAATAGTGCGGGTGTGCGCAAGAGTAAGCACGTTTAAGCAGTTGTAAGTGGGTGTGCGCTTGTGTGCACTGAGCTAAACGCCAGTGTGCATGTGTGAGCTCCGCGCAAACCAGCGCTAACCCGGTTACAACTGCTTAAAAGTGCCTTAGTCACTTTGATTGACAGGTCTTGTAGTTAGTTCAGAAGCAAAATAAAATCCCACTGGCAGTCCCGAACCCAGGACCTTGGAAACAGTAGTCTGCATGACTTACCACTAAGCCATGACTCTTATACAAGAACACTGTGCTAAAATAAATATATCATGTAATAGTAGGAATGAATGTAAAGGGAATATAGATGTGTAGTACACAAAGCATGCCATTTAGAATAACTATCAAAACTAGTGGATTTCCATAATAGTAGTGTGTGAACAGAAACAGCCATGCTAGTTGGTAGCTAGTAGGTAATAATGTCACTATAGCACCTTGCAAGCCACACACATACTCACAGCAGGATAATCACTGCCCATACCCCACAACCTCTTACAGGAACACATCTGGACCAAGTAATACAATATGTGGAGCAAAGGCCCAAAACCAGGGACACATTACAAATAATGTTACAACAAACGCAGACAGTTCAGAGAGTAACAGGGTCTGCATTCTGTGGGATGTTTGGAAGGGTATGAAGTCTGAAACTTGAATGTTTGTCACCATATTCTGACTTGAGCCCCGAGTGATTTGCCAGAAAAAGGTGTGCATGAGATATTGACCAAAATATGAGGCAGAAATGTGGACAACCTGCAAATATCTGTACACATAACGAATCTGACACCACCATATTTGAATAGTTAAGAGCCTAGACATAGCAACAGTGAATGACTTACAGGGATGCCCCACAGACCCCATGTGAAATGTACAAACAGTAGGCAGAAAGGTGTAACACATGCAATGGTAACTATGAAGTCCTGAAAGTATTCACCACTTGCATGGCAGAAAAAGTGTAGTAATACATATGCTCATGCTAACCCACAGTCACAACTGCAGCATACCAGACATTTTAATGGGTGTACCCCACTGATATGTACCATTCCATGAGGCAGACAACAGATGAACCTGAAAGTCTCTGGGGCCTGCTCAGCAGCATACTCAAATACCCTAATAGATGTCAAGGCCCACACCATGGCCAGACCACACTGCATGCTGTAACACCCTAGCAGATATAGCAAGCATTCCAAGGTGTGACTGTACATGGAAAATAGGAATGCTACAGCAGCACACTACTGTCAGGACACCTAGCAGGCATACAAGTAGTGACTGTAAAGGGCAAATATTGAAGCCTTAGCAACAAAGTGCAAGCAAAAGTGAAAGGAAAGCACACACACACACACACATTAACAGCAGTAGTAGTAGTTGTAGGTGTCAATGTACATACACAGTTAGTACAGGAAACTGGAGAAATGAATGGAGGAATGGTAATCTACAACACAGCTGGAAATATGAGAGAGATACCAACCTTTACACTCACAGAACATTGTCCACAGCATAACAGCATGGTCCCTGCCCTTAAAATCTTAAAGGGCTATGCCTATCTCACATACCTTTTTATAGCACTGTTCTGAAATCACAGTGAGAACTGCAATCAGTACACAACTGGCTGCATGCAATTAGCAAATGCTGGCTAACAAGTGGTGCAGAGGCCATTACATGGGCATATGCAGATACCTACAAAAGTATGCTGTACTCCCAGTCCACACATGCAATACTTTCATTGCACCCTGAGAAGGACGTGAGAGACAGACAGACAGACAGACAGACAGAGAGAGAGAGAGACAGAGACAGAGAAAATTGCAATTAAGCAGACACAAACAAATTGTTCAGCAACAGCCTCCTGAAAGCTGACAACTGGGAAGTGGAGCAGCAGGACAGAGAACCAGAAGGCAACACAAGCAGCTGTGACAAACACAGGTAATGTAAAGTAATACTATAAAGGTCTACATACTGTGAACCCTCCATATATGTCATTGGTCTGTATCCATATGTATATGAAGATGTGTAAAGGGCAGTGGACATACAGCAACTATCAGTGAAGGCTGTACATACATTTGTATGTGAGAGCATCTATGTACACATATCAATGTTGGTTGATTGTAGGTTGTAGTGCCATGTACAAAGTAGGTTTCACAGTTATGTATGTTTAGCAGTATGTTAGTGTGTGTATACAGTATGGTAGACAAACATGTTGATATACCCGTCTATCATATGGATACATATGTATGTCAACATATGTATGTGTGTATATATATATATATATATATATATATATATATATATATATATATATATATGATATGCATATATGTATACATACATAGAGAGAGAGATGTAGGAATACATAGACAGATGTAGATAGAATATTGTACAAACATATATATGTAATGCACACATACAGATATAGATATATGTAGATACATATACATAGACAGACTGATCTGACTATCTACAGGTATGACTGTATATGACGACCTTCAACACACCCTGTCCCACCACCGCTATCACTCGCACCCCCTATGTACCCACGCCACATCTATAGCAATATATGTACATCAATATATATATGTGTGTATATGTATACAGACATATATATATATATATATATATATATATATATATATATATGTATATAGATATATCTATATACATATATATATATATATATATATATATATATATATATAGAGAGAGAGAGAGAGATGGAGAGAGAGATGTATATAAATTCTGAGTGAGGCACATGTGTACAGATGTATTGCAACAGGTGCCTGGTGACAAAGGCATGGAGTGAACACCTGTGTCAAAACCAGAGTACCATACCACATTTCAAATCACGTGCACCAGTAACCACCAGATATGTGATTGGCTGCCCACCACTGCATGTGTCAGGGGTGAACAGGGTCATAAATGTGTACAATAGTGGCCCCAATGATATTCACAGTGGCACACTATCCCTGGAATACCTGCACATGGTATGTGTCAGCGAACATGGTGTGTCAGCTATGGACATGTAGGTCGGTCCACCCCTCCACAGCACATAATGGATGCCATGGTATGGACCTCACATGACAGCTACAGATATGGAGAAGGACACAGTGACATGTACAACACTGTGACAATGCACTCAAACACATTACCAATGCTCAGTGACTGACAACACCACAGAGTACACATATACTACCCACATAGAGGTTACCACTCCCGGATTTACATATGTAAGTCACACCCATGACAGATGTCCAACAACCATAGTAACACCTCACACCATCCACAACCGAAATGACTGCTGTGTGTCGTCCGTGCCACTGCAATAGAGTGCACATGTGGAGGTAAAAGTTCCTACCCACAGATAAGACATACCCTGCAATAAACCACACAGTGTTAAGAAGCAAGACTCCCCATGAGTACATGTCACACATACCCCTGCTGAATGTTAGTCAGATAGGTAATATGCCATATGAGTCACCCTGTATAACTGTGTGACAGCAGCAGGTACCATCACACCACATGTGTCACAATGGTCAGGGTAGCAGAACAGTACGCTGCTGTAGTCCCAGGGGCAATAGCATATTGTATAGTATTGTATTGTAATGTAATGTATTGTGTTGTATTGTATTGGTATGTTGAGGTGCCTCCTTCGTGGAGTGGAACCACTGCTGCTGTGCCAGTGTACAGGTACATATCCTGTAGTCAGGCTAGTGTTACATAGCACTTCTATATGTGTGTTTAGCTCCTGTCAGAGTTTATGTAGCATGCAACTGGGGATACCATCAGGTCCCATTCATGTTGTGTATTCTGCTGTCCTGAGGGTGGCTCTCACCTGGACATCTGTGATGACAGGGAGGTTACAGTCAGCTGGGATAACTATGTCTTATTTTGGGGAGAGGGCGGGTGACACCTGCACTGAACCTGTCTGCCACAATGTTGTCAATATCTGTGGTGTCAGTGAAATATTTGTTGTTGTGTACTAACTATGGGCATAGAGGATGGATCCTGACCAGGTTGCTAACATAACTGAAGAAGGCCTTCTGGTTATCTGTAGTGTCCCTCTTGATTTCCCTCTCAAAGTTGCCCATGGATGTTTGTATGATGGAAAATAGATCCTTACTAGTGCTGCTCAGACATGCCCTCCCTTTATGGAATTATGCTCTGTCTTGCAGTAGCTTCCATCTTCTGTAATACAATCTGTCTATGGCTGGGGTCCACCAGACAGGATGCCGTCCCTTTGTGGAGAGTGTCTTGGTCATATATGGGATTGCATGATCCATGCATTCTCGGAGATGTCTGTAGAAAGCAATTGTGTAGGGGTCAGCATTGTGGGTTGTATCTGCTACTGGCCCAGTGGACTGAAAGGATACCATGTCACTGTTACAAAGTGTAAAGTTTGCATCTGTAATTGTATTCACTATAGTCGTTTGTGCTGGTGGTGGAGGTGGGATATGTATATCCAGGGCAATCAGTGTGTGGTCAGCTCACAGTAGTTGATGATGTAGGCCATACAGTACCTAGATACAAACCCCCAGAGTGAGGAGGTGCTCTTGACTTAAATCAGTGTTCTGACTGCTGGGGTTTGGTAGTATGTCGTATGGAGTGTGCCAGGTACTGTTGCACAGTTGCTGGCTGAGCACTGATACCTGGCCATTTACATGTGTATCCACCAATAGACAGACAGATGCTATATATGTGAGATATGTTGTATCATAACAGTCGAGTAGCATGTGTAGTATGTGTGCCAAATTCTGCTGACATATATTGCTGATATCAGGTTATTTTCTTTCTCAGGTACATGGCCCACCCGCGGAATTCCACTTACTCCACAGCTGAGGATGAGGAGATACACCAGAGCCTGGTGCGGGATTATGCAATACTCTTTTCCTGCACCAGCCAGAATCAGCAGGAGAGGGCTGCACTGTGGCAAGACCTTGTCCGTCGGGTAAATGACATAGGCACGCATAATAGGACATATGAGCAGGTACGACATCACTGCAGTGATTTAATCAGACATGTCCGTCAGTGTGCGTCGGATATCCACAGGCAACAGGTCGCCACAGGTGGTGGGGTGGCTACACATCCCCCACTCACCAGACTGGAAGGTCCACTCATGAGTGTAGTGGCTCCAGTCCACCAGCAACAACAACAGCAGCAGACATGCATTATGATGGAGGCTGGAGCCACGCAGCAGCAAGACAGTGAACGTGCAGGTAATATGCCATATGTATAGTTGACTGTTGTGTACACTGGTAGTTAATGCATGTGTGAGGTGTGTCCTTGGTTTGTAGCTGTCACCATAGTATTTAATGTGCAAGTGTGATATCCTCAATATTAGCAGCTGACCTGTGAAAGGCGACTGTTGTACTACTGACCTGTATCATACTCAGTAACAATGGCACAGTTGTGCCCTCTGACATTAGTTTCTTCACGTCTGGAGGTCCCTCTGGTATAACAGCAATGCAATCTATCCATGCTGGTGAGTGTGTATTAACAATTCCTGTAATAGTCTTGATGGTAATAGTACTATTTGGCTCAGTTAGTAGTGCTCTTTGTATGCATGTAGGTGTGTCTGTGTCTGTGTGTTGATATCACCCATACTGAGTACTGTACAATTGTGTGAAACTGTGTGCATGTGTGCATGTGTTCATGTGTGCATGTGTACATGTGTGCACCTGTGCATGTGTACATGTGTGCACCTGTGCATGTGTGCATGTGTGCATGTGTGCACCTGTGCATGTGTGCACCTGTGCACCTGTGCATGTGTACATGTTTGCACCTGTGCATGTGTGCATGTGTGCACGTGTGCATGTGTACATGTGTGCACCTGTGCATGTGTGCATGTGTGCACCTGTGCATGTGTGCATGTGTGCACCTGTGCATGTGTGCATGTGTGCATGTGTGCACGTGTGCATGTGTGCATGTGTGCATGTGTGCACCTGTGCATGTGTGCATGTGTGCACCTGTGCATGTGTGCATGTGTGCACCTGTGCATGTGTGCATGTGTGCATGTGTGCACCTGTGCATGTGTGCATGTGTGCACCTGTGCATGTGTGCATGCGTGCACCTGTGCATGTGTGCATGTGTGCATGTGTGCACCTGTGCATGTGCACATGTGTGCAACTGTGCATGTGTGCATGTGTGCACCTGTGCACCTGTGCATGTGTGCATGTGTGCATGTGTGCATCACTGGTAATGTGTAGACATTGTAAACTGTGTTTCCTGTTTCCCTCCCACAGGTTCTGGTGCTGCTCTGGTGTCATGTAGCAGGGAACCTGAATCAGGTGCCCTGGGTACTGATAATGATGACATCTGTGTAATGGCACAGGAAGGTATGCCAGGGTCTGCCATTGGTCAGCCGATTGACAGTACACAGCTGTCAACCCCATCAATGCGCACAGTTATCCTGCCAATACACCCTTTGTCACCAATGTCCCTAGGTGATGGACAGCATACAGTGGGCATTGACCAGGGTAATGTGGTATCTGTGGCACATGCCTCCCCACACAGCAGCCATGGGCATGGCCCAGAGATGGTACCACACAGACAGATGTCCAGGGGTTCTCGTGGGAGCATCCGTGGGCGTGCTGCCCCTGTCAGACATGCCCACAGAGGTCTTACAACCTCAGCTATGTTTCGGGCTGTCATGCAGGCACAGTCACGTATGGAACGGTACACCAGACAGGGTCTGAGGGAGCTGAAAGCATGTCGCACAGCCATGACTGACAGTATGCGTGATATTGCGGCTGCCATCCGTGATTTCACCGATGTCATAGACAGACGTTGTGGGGACATATTAGACCGGTTCCACAACTACATGTCCATGAGCCAGGGTGATGGTGGGCGGTTGAGGTGTCGACGTGGCTGTATGCCAGCAACAGCAGCAGCTGGCAGTCATTGCGGACGACAACAGGGCCGCGGCCACCCCCGTAGTGCCAGCAACAGCCCCAGCAATGCTGGGTCTGTGCTGTCATCAGACCGCTCCAGGAGACCACGTGCACATGGCTCTGGCCAGGCCTGACAGGGATCTGTGTCCAGTCAACGAACACCTGCTTCTGATGACAGTACCCAGTCTGGGTTTGTACCGGATATGGTCCGTAGCACCCCTGCAAGGCACAGGTACCGTGTCCGTGGCCAGAGACACTGATCTGTATGACCTGGCAGGTACAGTCTGTGGCTGTCCACAAACACCAGTATATGGCAGCCATGAGGTGGAACTGTGTGCATCCATACACACATGCAAATTGACAACACCTAGGGCTACTGCATACATGCACACACTGCATCAGCATTGCCCCACCTTCTAGTGCTGTCCCTCACCAACACACATACACATACATGCTGATAGACTTCGGACAAACCGACAAAACAAACTTGTAAATAAAAAGACCAAAAATGTGCAGACATCCACCAATAAGGCAATCAAACTGAGCGCTTTCTTCCACTTTATTTCCGTGAACTTCTTCAGAAAAAAAGACAATGAGCCCCCTCTTACTCATGTCTTTTAAATGAAACAAATAGGAAATGATGTCACAAATTGACTTTTTTGATATATAATTGATGGTAACAGTTTTAAAGATGTGTAAAGGCTAATAATATCTTGATTATTACCTTCATCTTATTTATATAATATATTTTTTTACAAAAAACATATGTTACCTTTAAAAAAATAATAAATCTAAATAACCTCATACACTAAAATGTGCTATATAAAAAATACTGCTTATGGAAACATTAGGGATCAGACCCAAATTCACATACAAGATGGTCACAAATGTTAAACAAATCTTGGAGGCAGGAAATAGAAAGTTAGAAAAACCAACTAGAGCGATTAGTTTCAAGAGAGGGAGTTTCTCATGTAAAGACTGCAGACAATGCAGATTTCTCAGTAACACATCATTTGTAACTCTGAAACACATAAAAAGAACTTTTTGGGCACATGGCTATTTCAACTGCCACAGTGACCATGTGGTATATTTAGCCATGTGTTGTTCCTGTGACAGTTTCTACGTTGGCAAGACCATTAGGGTTTTGAAACGTAGAATCTACGAACACACATTGGCTATCAAAAACAAGGACAAGAACAACTCACTAGCGAGGCATGCTCTAGTGTGTGAGAACTTTAAGAAATTTGAGTTCTTTGTATTAGACCAGGTGGAGAAGGGAGTTTTTAAGGGAGATGTCAACAACACCCTGGAGCAAAGGGAAACCCTATGGCAACTCATATTAGGAGCAGATTGTCCACCGGGTTTGAATGAATCTATCAATCTGAAATGTTTCCTGTTATACAAATAAGTTTTCAACATTGGCCAGTGTAGTTGTGCAAGTTAGTCAAGGGCCACATTTCATTGGGAATGTAGGGTTAGCCATTGCACATTAGGAGATTTCTTTGATTTTTGTAGCATAGACCATCAAATTGTAGTACGAAGTATTACAGGTACTGTACACATTTCTATATAATTTTTTTGGTAAGAATATGTGACAAAGAATATCAGTTTAGGTTAGACCAAACTCAGTTTTGAATTAGATTATCATTCACATCAACAAATAAACAAACATGGTTTACTTTATAAGAATAGGTATTTTACAATCGTACTAGTTTTGAATTCTAAAACAAGTACTATTATTATACTATGTTTTAAGTAGATGTGAGAAAACTTTTATACAAAGTAGAGTTGTTTTGTGTACAAATGTCTTAAAAGCAGTATTTTTTATATAGCACATTTTAGTGTATGAGGTTATTTAGATTTATTATTTTTTTAAAGGTAACATATGTTTTTTGTAAAAAAATATATTATATAAATAAGATGAAGGTAATAATCAAGATATTATTAGCCTTTACACATCTTTAAAACTGTTACCATCAATTATATATCAAAAAAGTCAATTTGTGACATCATTTCCTATTTGTTTAATTTAAAAGACATGAGTAAGAGGGGGCTCATTGTCTTTTTTTCTGAAGAAGTTCACGGAAATAAAGTGGAAGAAAGCGCTCAGTTTGATTGCCTTATTGGTGGATGTCTGCACATTTTTGGTCTTTTTATTTACATACACATACATGTCAATCGGAGGTATCGGTGGCTGACTCAGGCATACCAAGTTCACACCCTGTGCATATGATGAAACTGTGCCACCTCCTGCAATCTGTAACAACTGTGCAGGTACAGGTTAACATGTTGCTGATGCACAGGGTCACCACATAGATGTGTAGTAATAGTATCATGTTGTTAACAGTACTGTGTGCTGAATTAATTGTGGGTATATCACAGCATGCCTGATGCAGTAAGTGTGTGATTGTCATGTACTGTTGTCTACACCCATGGTAAGTACCATAGTGTATCATCTGCACATGTTGGCATACTGGTGGTAATGATGTCAACAGAAGGCTACATACATAGGTAGCACAGGGGATAAGGTAATGAATGTAGTAATACGCAATGATGGACATGTAAATTGCAAGTGGCATGTTGCCCATACTGGACTCTGCAATGCAGATGTTTGAGGATGTTGATATGTGTGCAGTACTACACGACTGGTACAGGACACACAGGAGCACCCTAGCACTGCATGCTCACATCTCATACCATGCTAGACAGCCCCAACACACAAAACTAACTATCACAGGAGGGAGAGTCCCCATATATGTCAGGGATACTGTGGTTGCAGGCCAGGTAGCATACATCCTACTAAGTATGGAACCACTGAGTGAAGGCTCAGTGTCTGTTATTTGACATGTGTATTACTGCAGGTATGAGCACATGGGTTTCCATCCAGTTATTGTACATCCTGACAGTACATGGTCTGTACACTTGTGTGCGCTGAGACTGGACCCTAGCCATCTGACCCATGTATTTCCATGTACATGTGCATAGTGCCTGCATATTTGCAGTGTTACCTACTGGAAGTGGTACAGCTTGTTTGTTGTACAATGGACTATATGCAGCCCTGTTTACTGTAGCTTTGTTTGCATGCATGTTTGCTTGCAATTACCCTGGAATACTGATCACACCTGCAATGCATAGTTATAGAGCTTCTGTGGACTCCTAGTGCCATCTGCATAGCTTACTATATGTATGTCCATGTCCCACTTGACAGGATGTCACTGTTTGTCCTGTTCACATGTACATTGCCTGTGACACAGTGCATATGACTTACCTGGCATGTGTCCACGTGAGCAGTCATATATGCTACTGCTAACTAATCACAGGCATTACACCTTCACATATTCATCTTCTGTTGAACTACCTGCTTCGCTAGGGATGGCCTGCACCTGTCACCCTGGGCTTTCAGATATTGGCAAAGGCTCTTGATACCCCCATAGTGCCTATGTTAGGCAAGGCTCAAATGACAAACCCACCTTCATAGGTATCACAAGGGATAAGAAACTAAGAGTAATGCTACCCAACGCCAGAAGTCTAAACCTCCAGATGCATGCACCCGAAACTCTCCTTGGCATGGAGAACATCGATATCTGTGCAGTAACAGATGCCTGGTTCAGGGCTACTGAGAGCACACCAGCACTACCAGGTTTAACCTGGTTGATTTCTTTGAAACAGTCACCAAGGCCATTGACGAGGGGAAGGTGGTTCACACAGCCTACCTGGACCTCACAAAAGCCTTCACAACATTACCCCACTTGGGCATTCTAGAGAAGCTCACCAGCTTAAATATAAGCCCCTATGTCACTAGATGGATTGCACACTGGCTCAAGGACAGAACCCACATGGTTAGAATTGCTGGAGCCATGCCAGACTCCAAACCAGTTACGAGTTGTGTCCCACAAGGCTCAGTCCTGGGACCTCTCTTGTTTGGTATATATTTATTGGAGGTACAGGCCAACACGGATGGACTGTGGCTGACCAAATATGCAGATGACTGCGAACTGGCCACCATAATCGACTCTCCAGCCGACACAAGCATCTTCCAAAGGGGCATCATAGAAACAGACAACTTGTGCCAGAGCCATGGCCTTCAGCTGAACAGTGTTTAGAAAGGGAAATGTGCATCCTGTAGTCTGTTCTCCTAGTTACCAAAAGGGACATTTTTTTCACACACAATAACCCCCCTTCACCCAAACACTTGCAGGATTCAAACCCCTACCTAACTATGTTATGACACTTGAGATGGACGCATTAGCAGAGCGCGCTATTCGCATTACTAGGAGATTTTTCTTCTCCTGCTATACTTATACAGTGCTGACATCATCGGTGTTTAGAAAGGGGAATGTGCATCCTGTAGTCTGTTCACCTAGTTGCCAAAAGGGACATTTTCCTCACACACACTAACCCCCCTCAGCCAAAAACACACACTTGCCATTTGCAGGATTCAAACCCCATCTGACTATGTTATGACACTTGAGACGGATGCATTAGCAGAGTGCGCTATTCGCACTACTGGGAGGTTTCTCTTCTCTTGCTGTACTTATAGGGTGCTGACATCATCAGTGTTTAGAAAGGGAAATGTGCATCCTGTAGTCTGTTCTCCTAGTTGCCAAAAGGGACATTTTTTTCACACACAATTGCGCAAACACTAACCCCTCTCTGCCAAACACACACACTTGCCATTTACAGGATTCAAACCCCTATCTAACTATGTTATGACACTTGAGACAGGTGCATTAGCGGAGCACGCTATTCTCATTATTGGGAGGTTTCCCTTCTCCTGCTATACTTATAGAGTGCTGACATCATCAGTGTTTAGAAAGGGGAATGTGCATCCTGTAGTCTGTTCTCCTAGTTGCCAAAAGGGACATTTTCCTCACACACATGAATCTCCCTCAGACAAACACACACACACTCGCAGGATTCAAACCCCTACCTAACTATGTTATGATACTTGAGACGGATGCATTAGCAGAGTGCGCTATTCGCATTACTGGGAGGTTTCCTTTCTCCTGCTATACTTATAGAGGCTGACAACATCGGTGTTTAGAAAGGGGAATGTGCATCCTGTAGTCTGTTCTCCTAGTTGCCAAAAGGGACATTTTCCTCACACACACGAATCTCCGTCAAACAAACACACACACTTGCTATTTGTAGGATTCAAACCCCTACCTAACTATGTTATGACACTTGAGATGGACGCATTAGCAGAGCGCGCTATTTGCATTACTGGGAGGTTTCCCTTCTCCTGCTATACTTATAGAGTGCTGACATCATCTGTGTTTAGAAAGGGGAATGTGCATCCTGTAGTGTGTTTTCCCAGTTGCCAAAAGGGACATTTCTCTCCCACAGACTTACACACACACCAACCCCACTCACACACTGAGTATTTGCGGGATTCAAACCCCTACCTAACTATGTTATGACACTTGAGACGGACGCATTAGCGGAGCACGCTATTCACGTTACTGGGAGGGTTTCCTTCTCCTGCTATACTTATAGAGTGCTGACATCATCTGTGTTTAGAAAGGGGAATGTGCATCCTGTAGTGTGTTTTCCCAGTTGCCAAAAGGGACATTTCTCTCCCACAAACTTACACACACACCAACCCCACTGACACACACTGAGCATTTGCAGGATTCAAACCCCTATCTACCTATGTTATGACACTTGAGACAGATGCATTAGCAGAGCGCGCTATTCACATTACTGGGAGGTTTCTTTTCTCCTGCTGTACTTATAGGGTGCTGACATCATCGGTGTTTAGAAAGGGGAATGTAAATCCTGTGGGGAGGCAGACGCCAAGCACACTCTGGCTAAGCTATCATTCCCTAGGGCAAACAGCCTAGTGTTGACCTCTACACCCATATGTTTAATTGTCAAATGCACATTATTTGTTGCTGATAGACTGTTTGCACATCTTTATTGCCATAGCATTCCCTGTTTGTATGAACAACTTGTGCATCTGTGGAAGATGTTTGCATATGGGAGGGATCCACTATATCACGTATGTCTCTGTAGTCATTTAACTGTGTGCACTGGGCAGACTGCTGTAATGTGGTTGGTTCCTGGAATAACACGTAAAAATACCAGATATGTGTGTCCAACTGCTAAACTGAGATTTGGCCTAAGTGTGTGAGCATGCCCAGTTCAGCCTTCCCATGGCATGTTGTCTGACATATGTCTCATTTATCAAAGTGTGTGAGCATGCCCAGTGTGAGCATTCCATATGTTGAACTCTGCAGCCCACCACATTTGTGGATGAGTGTGAACTTCAACAAATATCACCCGTTTATGGTTGTGTGCTGTGTCATGTTGTGTAGCTACTGTACAACTGCTTTGTGTGTGAACACAACAGGATTATACTGTGCCTGCAGTGTTTGCATGGGATACTTTGCATACAGTTGTCAACATCCTTTCACACTAACCTAACACTGTAGTACTGTATAGTGTACTGGTAGTACTTTGACTGTGGTGGACAGTATCCTGGGCTTTAGTGCTATCACTGCTTTACATTTCGATAGTGAGCACAACAGCCTGGTTAGGGGCCAGTTGTGTACATCTGACCGTGTTGCATTCTGTTCAGATATGAACTACTTAAACCAGGCTTGTCCAACATTGGTAGTGTATTCCACAACATAGGTGTACATTTGCAAACACTAGCGATGTGCCCTAGTCCATGTCTAATGCTAGTTGGAGAGTGTGTTTGTCCTTCAACACACATTGTAAGTGGAGTTTGCCATGACATATGTCATGGTTAGTATACTGTGCCTCTGTCTACCTGTGTCATGACAGTGATACCCAGGATAAAGCTACCATCTCCCATCCACTCATCAAGATTCCTATTGAGGAAAATTGATAAGTGACTCTATGGGTAGCCTGTACTGGGAGTTCACTCATGGGTGGGGGTGGCTTCTGTGTTATGGATCATGCAGTACAGCTTGTCATATGTAAGTCAGTGCTGGGGTTCAGGTCTCTCATGTGCATAGCTCACTGCCATTCAGATTGTACAAGGTGCAGCATGTTTATTGATACCAGCAACACAGGCAACACATGGCATCTGTGCAAGCTCTTTGATACTCCTGGTGAGGTACTGTTGGAGACTTTACAGTTGATGGAGGTGTCTGCTGAGGTACATCCCACAGGGGCTATTGTAGTCAATTGTACCGCTGATGAAGGATGACTGCAGAGCCACAGTGACCTCCCCTTATCTAGATCTGACAACCTTCATGATTAGGTGGGTATATGGTATGTTTCTGTAAACACTACAGCACATGTTTGTCCAATGCAGGATATCTATCACCTTGTGTCCCCAGGTCTCTCATTACATGTTAACTACGTAATGGGTTAACACCTATGTGGTAATTGGTGGGCACTTACTGTATATCCACGGGGGTTGACTATACACTTTTCTGCAATTAGCTTGCTGACATGGCTATGGCACCAGTTGTCTGTTTCTATGTGGCCCTTTTGTGGGATGTTTGTGTCAGCTGGTGGATCATATATGGTGAGCAGTTTGTAGTCCTCTGCAATCATGTTCAGACACAGTCCTTCCATGTTTGCCTGTACCTATGGGACATATATACCAGACAAGGGAGATCCCAGGACCAAGCCTTGTGAGATGCCAGTTATATCTGGTTTGTAGTCTGACATGGCTGCAGCATGTCTGACCATGTCTGTTCTGTCCTTGGTCTGGTTTACAACCCCTCTACTGACATAGGGGTTTATATTTAAGCTGGTGAGCTTATCTATAATGAACACGTAGGGTACTGTATAGAAGCCTTTGCAAGGTCCAGCTATGCTATGTGGACCACATTGCCCTCATCAATGACCTTAATGACTGTTTCAATTGAGTCAAACATGTTTAGGGGCAGGATCTGCACTTAAGAAAGCCACACTGGGTAGGGTCCGGTGTCAGTAGGTCCCCAATATCTTTATGTCTGTGGTACATGCTGATCCTTTCCATAGCTGTGCAGACCGAGCTTCTCAGGATTCTGGGGTAGTAGTTTTCAGTATCCATTCAGGCAACACCTTTGTTGAGAAGGACCACTGTTGTTGTACACTGCTCTTTGGGTACATATTCTGTGGTAAGGCTGACATTGAGCAGTAGTGTGATTTGGCATTCCATTCATCTTGGAGTCCATGTTGCACTCAGCCCAGGACACCATCTCATACCATTGCTGCTGTGTGTTTTGCTTTGTAGATGCTGGCTGTTACCTCAGCATCTGCAATGTCAGGGCCAGCAGTCTGCTGGGATAGATATTCTGCATTCTGGGGGTTTGCACTGCACCTGTCAGGATGTATGTTGGCAATATGTGTGTGTGTTTGTGATATTTGTGTGATTAAG